>NW_024431226.1:0-54212 GCF_017639785.1 Mesocricetus auratus
AACAAAGATGTCTGTTCCACTATGTTCATAGCAGCATTATTTGTAATATCCAGTGTTGTATCGTTAGTTTTCAAGAATTATGCAATCAGTTTAGAACTCAGTATTGTATATTTGGATTTCAAGGAGTTACATGTATAGATTCTCACACAGTGCTGTATTGTTAGTTTTCAATTAGTTACACGTGTGGATTCTCACTCAGTGCTGGTTTCAAGGTGTTACTCAAGTAGCTTCCCACAAAGTGTTGTTTCATTTGTTTTCAATAAGTAACGCATATAGATGTGCAGGCAGCTTTGTATCATTAGTATTCAAGAAGTTACTCATGTAGTTTCTCATATTGTGTTGTATCAATCGTTTTCAAGAACTTACACATGTAGTTTCTCACAGACAGTTTTATCGTTAATTTTCAATAAGTTCCACGAGTAGATTCTCAGACAGTATTGTTTCGTTAATTTTCGATGAGTTACATTTTTAGATACTCAGACAGTTTTGTATGGTTAGTATTCAAGAAGTTGCAAGTGTCGATTATCAAGACAGTTTTGTATCCATAATTTTCAAGAAGTTACAGTTATAGATTCTCACACAGTGTTGTATCGTTAGTTTTCAAGTAGTTACATATATAGTATTTCAACCAGTGTTGAATCATTAATTTTCAATAAGTTACAAGTGTAGATACTCAGAGTTGTATCGTTAGTTTTCAAGAAGTTATGCTTATAGATTCTCACAAAGTTTTTTATAAATAGTTTTCAATATGTTACACGTGTAGATTTTCACACAATGTTGTATCTTTTTTTCATTTTTTTATTTTCAAGTTTAAAGTTAGATGAGAAACGAAGTTGCTTCACAAGTCAGTTCCAGGTCCCTCTCCCATTCCCTCCCCTTCTCCCGTGCCCTCCCCCCAACCCCCCCGTTATTCCCTCATTCCCCCAGGGAGGGTGAGGCCCTTCATGGGGGTGTCCATAGTCTGTCATTTCATATAGGGCAGGGCCTAGACCCTTCCCCAAGAGTTCAGGGTGAGAGTGCACCTCACATTGTTCTATGGGAGTCCAAAGTCCGTGTGTATATTTGGGATGGGTACTGATCTGTTGCCCAGGGATCAATAGATTCCCTAGGCCTCCTCACTGACACTCACCCTGAACACTAGGTTGCTTCCAAGTTCTGTCTATTACAAATAAAGCTGCTATGAACATAGTGGAACAGACATCGTTGTTGTATGAATGGGCATCTTTTGCATATATGCCTAAGAGTGGAGTTGCTGGGTCTTGTGGTAGGTTTAGTCCCATTTTTCTAATGAATCTCCATACTGATTTCCAAAGTGGCTGAACCAGTTGGCACTCCCACCAGCAATGGAGGAGTGTCCCCCTTTCACCACATCCTCTCCAGCATAAATTGTCATTGGTGTTTTTGATTTTAGCCATTCTGTCAGGGGTGAGATGGTATCTCAGAGTTGTTTTGATTTGCATTTCCCAGATGGCAAAGGATGTTGAGCACATTCTCAAGTGCCTCTCAGCCACTTTAGACTCCTCAATTGAAAGCTATCTATTTAGTTCTGCAGACCACTTTTTAATAGGTTCCTTTGGTGTTTTGGAGAATTGCTTCTTGAGTTCTTTGTAAATTTTGGAGATCAACCCTCTGTCAGGTGTGGGATTAGTGAATATTTTTCCCATTCTGTGGGCTGCCTTTTTGTCTTGCTGACTGTGTCCTTTGCTTTACAGAAGCTTCTCAGTTTCAGTAGGTCCCATTTATTAATTGTTGATCTCACTGTCTGTGCTACTGGTGTTATGTTCAGGAAGCTGTCTACTGTAGCAATTCGTTCAAGGGTACCACCGACTTTGTCTTCTAAGAGGTTCAGTGTGGCTGGATTTATGTTGAGATCTTTGATCCATTTGGACTTAAGTTTTGTGCATGGCGATAAATATGGATCGATCCACATTCTTCTACATGCCAGTCTCCAATTATGCCAGCACCATTTGTTGAAGATGCTTTCTTTATTCCATTGTATATTTTTAGCTTCTTTGTCAAAGATCAGATGTTCGTACGTGTGTGGGTTAATACCTGGGTTTTCAATTCGATTCCATTGGTCTACGTGTCTATTTTTGTGCCAATACCAATCTGTTTTCAGGACTATAGCTCTGTAATAGTGCTTGAGGTCAGGGTTGGTAATGCCTCCGGACGTTGCCTTGTTGAACAGGGTTGTTTTGGCTATCCTGGTTCTTTTGTTTTTCCATACAAAATTGATCATTGTTCTTTCAAGTTCTGTGAAGAATTGTGCTGGAATTTTAATGGGGATTGCATTGAGTCTGTGGATTGCTTTTGGCAGGATTGCCATTTTTACTACTTTGATCCTACCTATCCAACGCATGGGAGATCATTCCATTTTCTGAGGGATTCTTTAATTTCTTTCTTTAAAGATTCAAATTTCTTACGATACAGGTCTTTCACTTGTTTGTTTAGCGTTACCCAAGGTATTTTATGTTGTTTGTGGCAATTGTAAAGGGTGATGTTTCTCTGATTTCTCTTTCAGCCCTTTTATCATCTGTATATAGTAGGGCTACTGATTTTCTTGAGTTGTTCTTGTAGCCTGCCACATTGCTGAAGGCGTTAACCAGCTGTAAGTGTTCCCTGGTAGAGTTCTTTGGGTCACTGATGTAAACTATCATATCGTCTGCAAACAGTGAAAGTTTATTGAGTATTTTTGCATCAATATTCATGAGGGATATTGGTCTGAAGTTCTTTTTCTTAGTTGTATCTTTGTTTGGCTTGGGGATCAAGGTTATTGAAGCCTCATAGAACGAGTTTGGCAAAGACACTTCTGCTTCTATTGTGTCGAACACATTGAGAAGAATTGGTATAAGCTGTTCTTTGAATTTCTGGTAGAATTCCGCACTGAGGCCATCTGGAACTGGACTTTTTTTGGATGGGAGACTTTTGATGACTGCTTCTATTTCCATAGGGGTTATAGGTCTATTTAAATTGCTTATCTGTTCTTGATTTAGTTTTGGCAAATGATACCTGTCCAGGAAGTCATCCATTTCCTTTAAATTTTCAATTTTGTGGAGTACAGGTTTTCAAAGTATGACTTAATGATTCTATGGATTTCCTCAGAGTCTGTTGTTATGTCCCCCTTTTCATTTCTGATTTTGTTAATTTGCGTGTTCACTCTCTGCTGTTTGGTATGTTTGGACAAAGGTTTGTCTATCTTATTGATTTTCTCAAAGAACCAACTCTTCGTTGCATTGGTGCTTTGTATTGTTTTCCTTGTTTCTACTTTATTGATTTCAGCACTCTATTTGATTATTTTCTGGCGTCTACTCCTCCTGGGGGAGTTTGCTTCTTTGTGTTCTAGAGCTTTCAGCTGTGATGTTAATTCTCTGGTATAACGGTTCTCCTGTTTCTTCATGTGTGCACTTAGTGCTATGAACTTCCCCGTAGCACTGCTTTCAAAGTGTCCCATAGGTTTGGGTATGTTGTGTCTTCATTCTCATTGAATTCGAGGAAGTCTTTAATTTCTTTTTTTATTTCCTCTTTGACCCAGGGATGGTGCAGTTGAGCATTATTCAATTTCCATGAGTTTGTAGGTTTTCTGCGATTTGTGTTGTTGTTGAATTCTAATTTTAAAGCATGGTGGTCTGAAAAGATGCATGGAGTTATTCCAATTTTTTGTAGCTGTTGAGGTTTGATATGTTGCCAAGTATGTGGTCGATTTTTGAGAAGGTTCCATGTGGTGGTGAGAAGAAGGTATATTCTTTTTTATGTGGATGAAATGTTCTATAGATATTTGTTAATCCCAGTTGGGTCATTACTTCTATTAGACCCTTTGCTTCTTTGTTGAGTTTCTGTCTGGTATTCCTTTCTAGTGGTGAGAGTGGTGTGTTGAAATCTCCCACTATAACTGTGTGGGGCTTTAGATGAGATTTAAGTTCTAATAATGTTTCTTTAACGAATGTGAATGCCTTTGTATTTGGGGCATAGATGTTCAGGATAGACACTTCATCTTGGTGGGTTTCACCTGTGATGAGTATGTAATGACCTCCTTCATCTCTTTTGATTGATTTTATTTTAAAGTCTAGTTTGTTAGATATTAGGATTGCTACCCCTGCTTGTTTCTTGGGTCCATTTGATTGAAAAATTATTTCCCAACCTTTAACTCTCAGGTAATGTCTGTCTTTGAGGGTGAGGTGTGTTTCTTGTATGCAGCAGAAGGAAGGGTTCTGTCTTCGAATCCATTCTGCTAGTCTGTGTCTTTTTATGGGTGGGTTAAGGCCATTAATATTGAGGGATATTAATGACCATTTATTGCTCATGCTTCCCCGATTTGCGATGGTTGTTGTTGGTGGAATTATGTGTGGAATTTCACTCCTTTGTTCTTTTGGCTGTTGGTAGAGGGGGATTCTCTAAAGCTTATGTTTTCCTGGTTGTAGTTAGCTTCCTTGGGTTGGAGTTTTCCTTCCAAAATTTTCTGTAGGGCTGGGTTAGTGGACACATATTGCTTGAATCTAGTTTTGTCATGGAATATCTTGTTTTCTCCGTCTATAGTGATTGAGAGTTTTGCCGGGTATAGTAGTCTGGGCTGGCATCCATGGTCTCTTAGTGTTGGTAGAATATCTATCCAGGACCTTCTGACTTTCAGAATTTCCATGGAGAAGTCAGGTGTAATTCTGATAGGTCTGCCTTTATATGTTACTTGACCTATTTCTTTAGCTGCTCTTAATATTCCTTATTTATTCTGTATGTTTGGGGTCTTGATTATTATGTGGCGAGGGGAATTTTTTTGTGGTCCACTCTATTTGGTGTTCTGTAGGCTTCTTGTACCTTCATTGGCATGTCTTTCTTAAGGTTGGGAAAGTTTTCTTCTATGATTTTGTTGAATATGCCTTCTGCCCCTTTGAGGTGGATTTCTTCTCCTTCTTCTATACCTATTATTCTTAGGTTTGGTCTTTTCATGGTGTCCCATATTTCCTGGATGTTTTGTGTTAAGGATTCGTTGGATTTAAGGTTTTCTTTGGTTGATAAATCCATTTCTCCTAGTGTATCTTCAACACTTGAGATTCTCTCTTCCATCTCTTCTATTCTGTTGGTAATGCTTGTATTGGTAGTGCCTGACTGTTTGTCCAGCTTTTCTATTTTCTGCCTTTTTTCAGATTATGTTTTTTTAATGTCTCTATTTCAGTTTTCAACCCTTGCAGTGTTTGCATTGCTTCTTGCAATTTTCTGTTTATCTTTTCGTCTGTTTGTTGCCTTTTATGAATTTTTTGGTTTGTTCTTTCTTCCATTTCTTGCATTTTTTGGTTTGCTTTTTGTTCCATTTCTCGCATTTTGTGCTTTGTTTCTTCTTCCATTTCCTGCCTTTTTTGGTTTGTTTCTTCTTCCATTTTTTTCATTTTTTGCTTTGTTTTTTCTACTGTTTCTTGCATTTTTTGCTTTGTTTCTTCCTCCATTTCCTGCCTTTATTGGTATGTTTCTTCTTCCAATTCTTGCATTTTTTGGTTTGTTTTTTCTTCCATTTCTTGCATTTTTTGCTTCATTTCTTCTTCCATTTCCTGCCTTTTTGGTTTCTTTTTTCTTCCAATTCTTGCATTTTTTGGTTTGTTTTTTCTTCCATTTCCTGTATTTTTTGGTTTGTTTTTTCTTCCATTTCTTTGAGGGATTTTCCTATATCCTCTTTTACGGCCTCTATCATTTTCATGAAAGGGCTTTTAAGGTCGTTCTCTTCTGCGTCTTTCGCATTGCAATGTTGGGGTCTTGCTGGTTTGGAGTCTCTAGAATCTGGCAGTGACATATTTGTTTCTCTGTTGCTGAGTGTGTTTTTATATTGTCTCTTTCCCATCTCTTCTTCTAGTGGGTGCAGAAAGAGCCCCTTACTGGTCTGGGGACCAGAGTTCCCTTTTGGTGGGTGCTAGCAAGTCCAATAATCTGGTGGTTCTTCTATTCCTTGTCCAAATGCTGGTCCCGTGGGTGGAGAAGAAGAACAGGAATCTGGGGCGCTTAGCCTCCTACCTTGTCCCCTGGACCCTATGCTGGGTCCTGTTGTACCAGATCCAGATCAGCTACTCCCCTGGTCTCCCTGCCTCCTCTGGTTTCCTGGTCTCGTTGGTGGGAGAGAAGATCTGGAGTCTGGGGTGCTTGGCTCCCGCCGCGATTGGGAGCTCTGTGCAGTTCCCAGGCCATCTGCAGGCACTGGAACACAGGCCGGGAAGCCGGCCTGTTTACCTGATGCTGCCGGAGGAACAGCTGCTTCCCTGGACTCCCAGCCTCCACTCGGTTCCTGGTCTCGTTGGTGGGAGAGAAGATCTGGAGTCTGGGGTGCTTGGCTCCTGGCAGGATTGGGAGCTCTGTGCAGTTCCCAGGCGATCTGCAGGCACTGGAACACAAGCTGGGAAGCCGGCCTGTTTACCTGATGCTGCCAGAGGAACAGCTGCTTCCCTGGACTCCCAGCCTCCTCTCGGTTCCTGGTCTCGTTGGTGGGAGAGAAGATCTGGAGTCTGGGGTGCTTGGCTCCCTCCGGGATTGGGAGCTCTGTGCAGTTCCCAGGCGATCTGCAGGCACTGGAACACAGGCCGGGAAGCGGGCCTGTTTACCTGATGCTGCCGGAGGAACAGCTGCTTCAATGTTGTATCTTTTATATTCAATCAATTACACGTGTATATTCTCAGACAGTGTTGTGAACTTTATTGTCAAGAGGTTATGCATATAGATTCAAGCACATTTTTGTATTGTTTCTTTTCAATAAAATACAAATGTAGATTCTCTGACAGTTTTGTATCATTAGTTTTCAAGTAGTTACACATGTAGTTTCTCACACAGTGTTGTATCATTAGTTTTCACTAAGTCACACATGTAGACCTTCACACGGTGTTGTATCGTTATTTTTCAATAAGTTACACATATAGATTCTCACACAGTGTAGTATCATTAATGTTAATTAAGTTACATGTTTAGATTTTCAGTGATTGTTGTATTCTTAGTTTCAAGAAGTTACTAATATAGTTTCTCACTCAGAGTTATTTATTAGTTTTCAAGAAGTTATGCATTCAGTTTAGAACTCAGGTTTGTATAGATAGATTTCTAGAAGTTATGTAGATAGTTTCTAACACAGTGCTGTATCGTTAGTTTTCACAAACATTTGCACACAGATATTCACACAGTGTTGTATCGTTTGTTTTTTTGAAGTTACACATGTCAATTCTTTCACAGTGTTGTATCTCTTACTTTTCAAGATGTTACACTTGTAGTTTGTCAAACAGTGTTGTGTCATTAATTTTTATAAATTGCAGGTGGAGATTCTCACACTGTGATGTATCGTTAGTTTTTAAGAACTTACATATATAGATTCTCATTCACTGTTGTATCGTTAGTTTTCAAGAAGTTATGCATTCAGTTCAGAACTCAGTGTTGTATCCTTAGATTTCAAGAAGTTACATATGTAGATTCTCTCACAGAGCTGTATCGTTAGTTTTCAATACTTTCATATATAGATTCTCACACAACGTTGTATCGTTTGTTTTCAAGATGTTACTCACATAGTCTCCCACAAAGTTTTTTTCCTTTGTTTTCAATAAGTCATCCGTATAGATGTGCAGGCAGGTATCTATGATTAATTTTCCAGAAGAATTGCAAGTAGTTTCTCACACTATGTGTATTGTTAGTTTTTAAGAAGTTATACGTGGAAACCTGTGGAACCAGGGAGACCAGGGGACCAGCTGTTCCCGCTAATCTAGTGCCTGGTGATCGCCTGGGAATGGGACAGAGCTTCCAATCCCGGTGGGAGCCAAACACGGCAGACTTCAGGACTTCTCTCCCACTGAGACCAGGAAAGTAGCTGATGAAGGGAGACCAGGGATCTGGCTGTTCCAGCGTATCCAGGAAAGCAGTGGTGACAGGGAGTCCAGGACACCAGCTGTTCCAGTGGATCCAGGAAACCAGAGGAACCAGGGAGACCAGGGGATCAAATGCCCAGCGGATCCAGGTAAAACAGACCCTGCATCTAGGCCTGAGTTCCAGTGCCTGGGGATCACCTGGGAACTGCACAGAGTTTCCAATCCTGGTGTGAGCCAAGCACCCCAGATTCCAGGTTTCCTCTCCAAACAAAGAGATCAGGAAACCAGAGGAACCAGGGAGACAAGGGGACCAGCTAGTCCACCGGGTCCAGTGCCTGGGGATCTCCTGGAGACTGCACAGAGCTTCCAATCCCGGTGGGAGCCAAACACCACATACTCCAGGACTTCTCTCCCACCAACGAGACCAGGAAACTAGCTGATTCAGAAAGACCAGTGAACTGGCTGTTCCGGTGTGTCCAGGAAACCAGAGGAGCCAGAGAGACCAGGGAACCAGCTTTTCCAGCGGGTCCAGGGAACAGAATGAAGACCAGGAATAGAAGAACTACCAGATTATTTGCCATGCTAGCACCCACCAAGGCAACTCTGGTCCCGTAACCACGAGCCCAGTAAGTGGCTCTTTCTGCACACACTAGAAGAAGAGATGGGAAAGAGACAATACAAAAACACTCTTAGCAACAGAAAATCAAATAAGACACCACCAGATCTAGAGACTCCACACCAGCAAGAATCCAACATTCCAATGCAAATGAAGCAGAAGAGAATGACCTTAAAACCACTTTCATGAAAATGATAGAGGCCCTAAAAGAGGATACAGGAAAATCACTCAAAGAAATGGATGAAAAATGAAACGAAGAAATACAAGAAATGGAAGAATAAACAAACAAAAAATGCAAGAAATGGAAGAAAAAACAAACCAAAAAATGCAAAAAGAAACAAACCAAAAAAGGCAGGAAATGGAAGAAAAACAAAAAAATGAAAGAAATGAAAGAAGAAACAAACCCAAAAAGGCAGGAAATGGAATCAAAAACAAACCAAAAAATACAAGAACTGGAAGAAAAAGCAAACCAAAAAATGAAAGAAATAGCAAACCAAAAATGCAAGAAATAGAAGAAAGAACAAACCAAAATTCATAAAATGCAACAAATGGATGAAAAGATACACTGAAAATTACAAGAAACAATGCAAACAGTGCAAGTGTTGAAAACTGAAATAGAGAAAATTAAACAACACAATCTGAAGAAAGGCTGAAATAGAAAAGGTGGGCAAATGGTCAGGTACTACTGATACAAGCATTTCCAACACAATACAAGAGATGGAAGAGAGAATTTCAGGCATTGAAGATACACTAGGAGAAATGGATCCATCAACCAAAGAAAATCTTAAGTCCAACAAATCCTTAACACAAAACATCCAGGAAATATGGTACACCATGAAAAGACCAAACCTAAGAATAATAGGTATAGAATAATAAGAAGAAAACCACCTCAAAGGGGCAGAAAACATATTCAACAAAATCATAGAAGAAAACTTTCCCAACCTTTAGAAAAACATGCCAATGAGGGTACACGAAGCTTACAGAACACCAAATAGAGTGGATCACAAAAAAAGGCCCCTTACCATACAATAATCAAGACCCCAAATATACAGAATAAAGAAAGAATATTAAGAAAGTTTAAGGAAAATGGCAAAGTAATATATAATGTCATACCTATCAATATTACAACTGACTTCTCCAGGGAAACTCTGAAAGCCAGAAATTCCTGGATAGATATTCTACCAACACTTAGGGACTGTGGATGCCATCCCAGAATACTATACCCGGTAAAGCTCTCAATCACTATAGATGGAGAAAAGAAGATATTCCATGACAAAACTAGGTTCAAGCAATACGTATCTACTAACCCAGCACTACAGAAAGTTTTGAAAGGAAAACTCCAACCCAAGGAAGTTAACTACAATCAGAAAAGCATAGGCATTAGAGAATCACTCTCTACCAACAGCCAAAAGAACAAAGGAGTGAAATTCCACACATGATTTCACCAACATCAACCTTTGCAATTCGAAGAATGAGGAATAAATGTTCATTAATATCCCTCAACATTAATGACTTTAACTCACCCATAAAAAGACACAGGCTAGCAGAATGGATTTGAAGACAGAACCCATACTTCTGCTGCATACAAGAAACACACCTCACCCTCAAAGACAGACATTACCTGAGAGTTAAAAGGTTGGCAAAAAATTTTCCATTCAAATGGACCAAAGAATCAAGCAGGGTTAGAAATCCTAATATCCAACAAATTTGACTTTAAAAGAAAGTCAATCTAAGGAGATGAAGGAGGTCATTATATATTCACCACAGGCGAAATCCACCAAGATGAAGTGTCTACTCTGAACATCTATGCCCCAAATACAAAGGCATCCATATTCGTAAATGAAACATTACTAAAACTTAAATCAAATATAAAGCCCCACGCACTTATAGTGGGAGATTTCAACACACCACTCTCACCACTAGACAGAAATACCAGACAGAAACTCAACAAAGAAACAAATGGTCTAATAGAAGTAATGACACAACTGTGATTAACAAATATCTATAGAATATTTCATCCACATAATAAGAATATATCTTCTTCTCACCACCACATGGAACCTTATCAAAAATCGACCACATGCTTGGCAACATATCGAAGCTCAGGAGAATCAAAAAAATGGAATAACTCCATGCATCTTATCAGACCACCATGCTTTAAAATTAGAATTCAACAACAACACAAATTGCAGAAAACCTACAAACTAGTGGAAATTGAATAATGCACAACTGCACCATTCCTGTGTCAAAGAAGAAATATAAAAAAGAAATTAAAAACTTCCTAGAATTCATTGAGAATGAAGACACAACACACACTTTGAAAGCAGTGCCACGGGGTAAGTTCATAGTACTAATTGCCCACATGAAGAAACTGGAGAATAGTCATACTAAAGAATTAAGAGCATAGCTGAAATCTCTAGAAAACAAAGAAGCAAACTACCACAGGAGGAGTAGACACCAGGAAATAATCAAATTGAGAGCTGAAATCAATGAAGTGGAAACTAGGAAAACAATACAAAGAATCAATGCAATGAAGAGTTGGTTCTTTGAGAAAATCAACAAGATAGACAAACCTTTGTCAAAACTTACCAAACAGCAGAGAGTGAACATGCAAATTAACAAAATGAGAAATGAAAAGGGGGACATAACAACAGACTCTGAGGAAATTCAGAGAACATCAGGTCATACTTTGAAAACCTGTACTCCACAAAATTCGAAAATTTAAAGGATTTGGACGATTTCCTGTATAGCTATCAATTGCCAAAATTAAATCAAGAACAGATAAGCAATTTAAATAGACCTATAAAACCTATGGGAACAGAAGCAGTCATTAAAATTCTCCCAACCAAAAAAAGTCCAGGTGCAGATGGCCTCAGTGCAGAATTCTACCAGAAATTCAAAGAATAGATTATATCAATACTTCTCAAAGTATTCCAAGCAATAGAAGCAGAAGGGTCTTTGCCAAACTCTTTCTATGAGGCTTCAATAACCTTGATCCCCAAGCCACACAAAGACTCAATTAAGAAATAGAACTTCAGACCAATATCCCTCATGAATAATGATGCAAAAATACTCAATAAAATACTGGAAAATCGGATCCAAGAACACGTCAAAACAATCATTCACAATGATCAAGTAGGTTTCATCCCAGGGATGCAGGGATGGTTCAACATATGAAAATCCATCAACATAATCCACCATATAAACAAGCTGATAAACAAAAATCTCATGATCATCTCACTAGATGCTGAAAAGCCTTAGACAATATCCAAAACCCCTTCATGATAAAGGTCTTGGAGAGATCTGGGAAAACAGGAACATACTTAAACATAATAAGTGCTATATACAATAAACCAACAGCTAACATGAAATAAAATTGACAGAAACTCAACGCAATTCCTCTAAAATCAGGAACAAAACAAGGCTGTCTGCTCTCTCCATACTTTTTCAACATTTTACTTGAAGTTCTAGCCATTGCCATACAAGAACAAAAGGGTATCAACGGGATACAAATTGGGAAGGAAGAGGTCAAAATTTCAATGTTAGCAGATGAGATGATAGTTTGCATAAAATACCCAAAGAACTCTACCAGGGAACACATACAGCTGATTAACACCTTCAGCAAAGTGGCATGCTACAAGGTCAACTCAAGAAAATCAGTAGCGCTATCATACACAGATGATAAAAGGGCTGAGAAAGAAATCAGAGAATCATCACCCTTTAAAATTGAAACAAACAACATTAAATATCTTGGGGTAACGTTAACCAAACAAGAGAAAAACCTGTATCGCAAGAACTTTGAATCTTTAAAAAACTAAATTAAAGAAGCCCTCAGAAAATGGAAAGATCTCCCATGCTCTTGGATAGGTAGGATCAATGTAATAAAAATGGCAACTTGCAAAAAGCAATCTATAGATTCAATATAATCCCCATTAAAATCCCAGCACAATTCTGAACAGACCTTCAAACAACAATAATCAATTTTGTATGGAAAAACAAAAGACCCAGGATAGCCAAAACAACCCTCTTCAACAATACAATGTCTGGAGGCATCACCATCCCTGACTTCAAACTCTATTACTGAGCTATAGTCTTGAAAACAGCTTGGTAATGGCAGAAAAACTGACAGGTAGACCAACGGAATGGAACTGAAAACCGTGATATTAACCCACACACGTATAAACATCTGAACTTTCACAAAGAAGCTAAAAATATGCAATTGAATAAAGAAAGCATCTTCAATAAATGGTGCTGGCATAACTGGAGGCTGGCATGTAGAAGACTGCTGATCAATCCATGGTAATCCCCATTCACAAAACTTAAATCCAAATGGATCAATGACCTCAACATAAGTCCAGCTACGCTGAAACTCTTAGTAGAGAAAGTGGGTATTACCCTCGAATGAATTTTTACAGGAGACAGCTTCCTGAACATATCACCAGTAGTACAGCAGTGATATCAACAATTAATAAATGGGACCTACTGAAACTGAGAAGCTTCTATAAAGCAAAGCATACAGTCAAGGAGACAAAAAGGCAGCCCACAGAATGGGAAAAATATTCACTAACCCCACATCTGACAGAGGGTTGATCTTCAATAGAGTACTATTCAGCTGAAAAAACAATGGAATCGTGAGATTTGCAGGCAAATGGATGACACTAGAAGAAACCATCCTGAGTGAGGAAACCCAGCCACAAAAAGAGAAACATGGCATGTACTCTCTCATATATGGATTATAGACATAGATCTGGGGAGTGCCAGCCTACAATTACACGGCCAGAGAGTCTGGGAAACAAAACCTTCATTCAGTGGCTGATGGAAGAAGAAACAAACTCCCATTACTAAGTACTGAGCTGAACTCAAGCCAGTAACATGGAGGTAGGACAGATGACCAAAAGAGTTAAGACTGTACTGGTTTAACCCCAGAAATAGCTAATCTGACAAGGGTTACCCCTTGAATCCAACAGGGGACTGATCAAGAACCCCTGAATTGGGGTGTCAGTGAGGAGGCATAGGTAATCTATTGAGACTTGGGCAGTAGATCAGTATTCATCCCGAGTTTAAACACGGATTCTGGACTCACATCCAACAATGTGAGATGAACTCTCACCCTGAACTCAAGGGGGTAGGGTCTAGGCCCTGCCCTTGATGAAATGTTTTCTATGGACACTCCCATGGAGGGCCTCACCATCCCTGGGGAATTGAGAGGATAATGGGTTCATTGGGGGGAGTGCATGGCAGGAGGGGAGGGAAAGTGAGAGGGACCTGGAACTGACATGTGAATCAACCATGTTTCTAATCTAAATTTAAATTTAAAAATAAAAAATGAATAATAAAAAAGATGTTAGATGTGTAGATTCTCAGACAGTGTTGTGTCTTTGTTTCCAAGAAGTTAGGCATATAGATTAAACACAGGGTTGTATCATTATTTTTCAATATGACACACGTGTATTTTCTCACAGTGTTACATGGTTAGTTTTGAATAAGTTACACATGTAGATTCTCATACAGTGTTGTTTCATTAATTTTCAATGAGTTACACATGCAGTTTCTCACACAGTGTTGTATCGTTACTTTTCAATAAGATATACGTGTAGAATCTCAGACAGAGTTGTATATTTAGTATTCAAGCAGTTACACATGTAGTTACTTATACAGTTTTGAAACGTTAGTTTTCAAGTAGATACACATGTTGTTTCTCACACAGTGTTTAATCATTATTTTTCAATAAGTTAAATTCATTTTCAATAAGTTGAAACATGTAGATTCTCACACAGTGTTGTATCGTTAATTTCAATAAGTTACTAATATAGTTCCTCACACGGAGCTATTCGTTAGTTTTTAAGAACTAATGCATTCAGTTTAGAACTCAGAGTTATATCGTGAGATTTCAAGACATTATTTAGATTCTCATACAGTGCTGTATCGTTAGTTTTCAAGAATTTACGCACATCGATACACAAACAGTGTTGTATAGTTTCTTTTTAAGAAGTTACATGTGTAGATTCTCTCACAGTGTTGTATCATTAGTTTTACAGAACTTACTGATGTAGTTTCTCACACAGAGTTTTTTCGTTAGTTTTCAAGATGTTATGCATTCAGTTTAGAACTCAGAATTGTATGGTAAATTTCAAGAAGTTATGTAGATAGATACTCACATAGTGCTGTATGGTTAGTTTTCAACAAGTTACCCACATAATTACTCACACAGTGTTGTATTGTTTGTTTTTAAGAAGTTACACGTGTATATTCTCTCACAGTGTTGTATCATTAGTTTTCAGGATGTTACAAAAGTAGTATGTAAAACAATGTTGTGTCGTTAATTTTTATAATTTATACATGTAAATACTCACATAGTGTTGTATTGTTAGTTTTAAAGAACTTAGGTATATAGACTCTCACTCAGTGTTGTATCATTTGATCCTAATTAGTTACACGTATGAATTCTCACACAGTGTTGTATCGTTTGTTTTTTATCATTTTTTATTTTAATTTTAAATAGCTTGTTTTACATATCAATACCAGTTCCTTCTCCCTCCCCTCCTCCCGCACTCCCCTTCCCCCCGACCCTCCCACTCTATTGCAAATTCCTTCCACATAGGGGATATCTAGAGTCTGTCATTTTACTCTGGGTAGGGTCCAGGCACTCCCCTAAGAGTACAGGCTGAGAGAGCATCCCTCTTTGTGCTATAGGCACACGAAGACTGTTTGTATACCAGGGATAGACACTGATCCACAGCTCAGGGCCCCATAGGTTGCCCAGGCCTTCTCGCTGACCCTCACATTTGCGGGGTCCAGATCAGTCCCATGCTGGCCTCCCCACTGGCAGTCTGGGGTCCAAGAGCTCTCCCCTGGTCAGATCAGCTGTCTTTGCTGGTTTTGCCAGCCCATTCATTGCCAATTTGCTCATCACTCCTCTCTCTCTGTCACTGGTTTTCTTGGGTTCAGTCAGTGATTAATTGTGTGTTTGCCTTTGCTTCCATCAGTCACAGGAAGAAGGCTCCAGGATGGTTATAGACATCAAGTTCATTATCAGGAATAGGCATTCGAGGTGGTCTCTCCACTATTTCTTAGCTTGCGAATTGGTGTTATCCCTTTAGATCACTCGAGGTCACTCTGGTGCCTGATCTGTCTTCTATCCTATGATTCCCTCTTCTCCCTATTCTACCCCCACCCACTCAACTTCCTGTTCCCCCATGACCAACTCTCTTCCTCTTCACCACCTCTCTTCTTCCCAGTTCCCACTCCCCCCACCTGTCGCCGTGTTCCCCATCCATTCAGGGGATCTTGTCTCCATCCTCTTCTCTTGGGTACTATGCATATATGCATATCTTTTAGGTTCTTTCCTGTTTCCCAGACTCTCTATCAGTAGAAGTGCAGACTGGCACTATCCTGATCCATGTCTAAAATCCATATATGAGTGAGTACATACCATGGTTGTCTTTTTGCGACTGGGTTACCTCACTCAGGATGGTTTCTTCCAATGCTATCCATTTCCCTGCGAATTTCAAGATTCCATTGTTTTTTTCTGCTGAGTAATACTCCATTGTGTAAATGTACCACATTTTCTCTATCAACTCTTCAGTTGAGGGGCATCTAGGTTGCTTCCCGGTACTGGCTATTACAAATAATGCTGCTATGAACATAGTGGAGGAGATGCCCTTGTTGTATGAACTTGCCTCATTTGGATATATGCCTAAGAGTGGAACTGCTGGGTCAAGTGGTATATTAATTCCCATTTTCCTGAGGAATCTCCATACTGATTTCCAAAGAGGCTGTATTAGTCAGCACACCCACCAGCAGTGGAGGAGTGTTCCTATCTCTCCATATCCTCTCCATAATAAACTGTCTTCGAAGTTTTTGATTTTACCCATTCTGACAGGAGTAAGATGGTATCTCAGAGTAACATTGTGGAGTTTTTTGGGTCACTTATGTAAACTATTATATCATCTGCAAATAGTGAAAGTTTGAATTCTTCTTTTACTATTTGTATCCCCTTTATCTCCTTTTTTTGTCTTATTGATGTGGCTATAACTTAAAGTACAATATTGAAGAGATATGGAGAGAGTGGACAGCCTTGTCTTGTTCCTGATTTTAGAGGCATTGCTTTGAGTTTCTCTCCATTTAGTTTGATGTTAGCTCTTGGTTTACTGTATATTGCTTTTATTATATTCAGGTAAATTTCTGTTATCCATGATCTCTTTATGACCTTTATCATGAAGGGGTGCTGGATTTTGTCAAAGGCTTTTTCAGCATCTAGTGAGATGATCATGTGGTTTTTCTTTCGCAGATTGTTAATATGGTGGATTACATTGATAGATTTTCTAATGTTGAACCATCCCTGCATTCCTGGGATGAAGCCTACTTGATCATGGTGGATGATTTTTCTGATGTGTTCTTGTATCCGGTTTGCGAGTATTTTATTGAGTATTTTTGCATCAATGTTCATGAGGGAAATTGGTCTATAGTTCTCTTTCTTAATTGTGTCTTTGTGTGGCTTGGGTATCAAAGTAATTGTAGCCTCGTAGAAAGAGTTTGGCAGTGAGCCTCCTGCTTCTATTGTGTGGAATACTTTGACGAGTATTGGAATTAGCTCTTCTTTGAATTTCTGGTAGAATTCTGCACTGAAGCCATCTGGGCCTGGGCTTTTTTTGTTTGGGAGACTTTTGATGACTGCTTCTATTTCATTAGGGGTTATAGGTCTGTTTAGATTGTTTATCTGTTCTTGATTTAGTTTTGCAAGTGATATCTATCCAGGAAATTGTCCAGTTCCTTTAAATTTTCAAATTTTGTGGAGTACAGATTTTCAAAGTATGCCCTGATGATTCTCTGGATTTCCTCAGAGTCTGTTGTGACGTCCCCTTTTTCATCCCTGATTTTGTTAATTAGCATGCTCTCCCTCTGTCTTTTGGTTAGTTTGGACAGAGGTTTATCTATTTTGTTGATTTTCTCAAAGAACCAACTCTTTGTTTCATTCATTCTTCTCAGTGTTTTTCTGGTTTCTACTTGATTGATTTCAGCCCTCAATTTGATTATTTCCTGGCATCTGCTCCTCCTGGGGGAGTTTGCTTCCTTTTGTTCTAGAACATTCAGCTGTGCTATTAATTCTCTAGTATGACTGTTCTCCAGTTTTTTCATGTGGGCACTTAGTGCTATAAACTTTCCTCTCAGCACTGCTTTCAAAATGTCCCATAAGTTTGTGTATGTTGTGTCTTCATTCTCATTGAAATCGAGGAAGTCTTTAATTTCTTGGGACCGTTTGATTGGGAGATCTTTTCCCAACCCTTTACTCTGAGATAACGTCTGTCTTTGATGTTGAGATGTGTTTCTTGTATGCAGCAGAAGGAAGGTTTCTGTCTTCGTATCCATTCTGCTAGTCTGTGTCTTTTTATAGGCAAGTTGAGGCCGTTGACATTGAGCGATATTAATGACCATTGGTGATCCTTGTTTGGGCTTGATTTATTGTTAGTGAAGTTATTTTGTGTAGTTTCTCCTCCCTTTTTCTTTTGGTGTTTTGTAAAGTGTGATTATATATTGCCTGTGTCTTTGTGAATGTAGTTATCTTCCTTGGCTCTAGGTTTTCCTTCTAGCATTTTCTGAAGAGCTGGATTCATGGATACATATTGTTTAAATCTGGCTTTGTCATGGAATATTTTGTTTTCTCCATCTATGGTAATTGAGAGCTTTGCTGGATATAGTAGTCTGGGCTGGCATCCTTGTTCCCTTAGCATTTGTAGGACATCTGTCCAGGATCTTCTGGCTTTCATCGTTTCCATTGAGAAGTCAGGTGTAATTCGGATAGGTCTGCCTTTGTATGTTACTTGGCCTTTTAATTTAGCTGCTCTTAATATTTTCTCATTACTCTGTAAGTTTGATGTTTTGATTATTATATGGCGAGGTGACTTCTTTTTCTGGTTGAGCCTATTTGGTGTTCTGTAAGATTCTTGTACTTTCATAGGCATATCTTTCTTTAGGTTAGGGAAGTTTTCTTCTATGATTTTGTTGAATATGTTTTCTGTTCCGTTGAGTTGTATTTCTTCACCTTCTTCTATACCTATTATTCTCAGGTTTGGCTTCTTCATGGTGTCCCATATTTCCTGGATATTTTGTGTTAAGGATTTGTTGGTTTTGAGATTTTCTTTGGTTGATGACTCTATATCCTCTAATGAGTCTTCAACACCTGAGATTCTCTCTTCTATCTCTTGTATTCTATTGGTGATACTTGCATCTGTAGTTCCTGATCATTTACCCAGCTTTTCTATTTCCAGCATCCCTTCATTCTGTGTTTTCTTTATCGTTTCTATTTCTTCTTTCAATCCTTCAACTCTTTGGGTTGTTTCAGCCCCTCCAAGACCCCAACCCCAGCGAGTCCAGCTTCAGGTGAAATTGGGTCTCCAGCGGGGACCACCGCCCATCCCCCATCCCCCTTGATCTTCGGGGCCGCTCCTGGCATCCAGAAGACCTGCCAACACAGGAAAGACATCAGCCCCTCCAAGACCCCAACCCCAGCGAGTCCAGCTTCAGGTGAGATTGGGTCTCCGGCAGGGACCGCCCACCCATCCGCCATCCCCCTTGATCTTCGGGGCTGCTCCTGGCATCCAGAAGACCCTCCCACACAGGAAAGACATCAGCCCTTCCAAGACCCCCAACCCCAGCGAGTCCAGCTTCAGGAAAGACTTCAGCCCTTCCAAGACCCCAACCCAAGTGAGTACAGCTTCAGGAGACCTGCCCACACAGCAAAGAAGTCAACAATTCCAAGACCCCAATCCCAGTGAGACCAGCTTCAGGAAAGACATCAGCCCTACCAGGACCCAAACTCTGTGTCAGCATCCCCAGCTTCAGCTGCAGGAAGGAAGGAGACCAGTATAGACGGAAAGACCCCGCCAGCACCCACTGAAAGAAGAGATGGGAAGAAGACAGAATAAGAGATCACTCAGCAATAGAAACACCAACATGACCCCACCAGAATCCAGGGATCCAACACCAGCAAGACGTGAAAAGCACTACATAGTTGAAGAAGAGGAGACAGACCTTAAAAATTATTTCATGAAGATGATGGAGACCCTCAAATAAGAAACGAGGAAATCCCTTAAAGAAATAGAAGAAAAAACAAACAAAAAATCCATGAAATTGGGGGAAAATTCAAGAAATAAACAAATCTCTCAAGAATCTAAAGAGCACCAAGAAAGAACAACCAAAAAAATTAAGGAAACAACTCAAACAGTTGTATCGTTTGTTTTTAAGTAGTTACACATGTACTTTCTCACACAGTGTTGTATCGTTAGTTTTCAGTAAGATACATGAGTAGATTCTCAGACAGTGATTTATGGTTAATTTTCAATAAATTACTTGTGTAGATTCTCAGACAGTGTTGTATCGTTAGTTTTCAAGAAGTTACACTTATAGATTCTAACACAGTGTTGTATCATTGGTTACAAGTGTGGATTCTCACACAGTGTTATATCGTTATTTTTCCATATGTTACTAATGTAGTTATTCACACAGAATCGTTGTATCGTTAGATTTCAAGAAGTTACGTATTTAGTTTCTCAAACAGTGCTGTATCATTAGTTTTCAATAAGTTACGAATATAGATTCTCACACAATTTTGTATCATTTGTTTTCAAGATGTTACTCATATAGTTTCCCACAAAGTGTTGTTTCCTTGCTTTTTCTAAATTATGTATGTAGATTTACAGACAGCTTTTTATCGTTAGTTTTCAAAAAGTTAAGGATGTAGTTTCTCACACTGTGTTTTATCATTATTTTTCAAGAAGTTACACATGCAATTTTTCACACAGTGTTGTATCATTAGATTTCAAGATGTTACACATGTAGTTTCTCACACAATGTTGTATCACTAGTTTTCAAGAAGTTACACCTGTAGATCCTCAGGCAGTGTTGAGTTCTTTATTTTCAAGCAGTTACACATATAGATTCAAACACAGGGATGTATCATTACTTTTCAATAAAATACACTTGTAGTTTCTCCCACATTGTTGTATAGTTAGTTTTAAATGAGTTACACGGGTAGATTCTCAGACAGTGTTGTTTCGTTAATTTTCAATTAGGTAAACGTGTAGATTCTCACACAGTGTTGTACCGTCAATTTCAATAAGTTACACCTGTAGATTCTCAGACAGTGTTGAATCCTTAGTTTTCAAGTAGTTGTGCTTATAGAGTCTCACATAGTATTGTATCCTTAATTTTCTATAAGTTACACATGTATATTCTCACCAGTGTTGTATCCTTTGTTTTCAAGTAGTTACGATTATAGATTCTCACACAGTGTTGTATCATTAGTTTTCAATATGTTACATGTGTAGATTTCTCACATTGTTGTATCATTAAGTTTCAATAAATTACACGTGTAGATTCTCAGACAGTGTTGTATCGTTAGTTTTCCAGAAGTTACTGATGTAGTTTCTCACATAGAGTTATTTCGTTAGTTTTCAAGATGTTATGCATTCAGTTTAGAACTCAGTGTTGTATCGTAAATTTCAAGAAGTTACTTAGATAGATACTCACACAGTGCTGTATCGTTAGTTTTCAAGAAGTTGAGCACATAAATACTCACATAGTGTTGTATTGTTTGTTTTTAAGAAGTTACACATGTACATTCTCTCACTGTGTTGTATCATTAGTTTTCAATATGTTACATATGTAGTATGTCAAACAATGTTGTGTTGTTAATTTTTATAACTTATACGTGGAGATTCTCACACAGTGTTGTATTGTTAGTTTTCAATTACTGACATATGTACATTCTCATTCAGTGTTACATCGTTAGTTTCCATAAGTTACACGTGTAGATTTCAGACAATATTTTGTCATTTATTTTCAAGTAGTTACGCATATAGATTTAAACACAGTGTTGTACCGTTACTTTTCAAAAATATAGAAGTGTAAATCTTCAGACAGTGTTGTATCGGTAGTTTTCATGTATTTACACATGTAGTTTCTCACACAGTGTTGTATAGTTAATTTTCAAGTCATTAAACATGTAGTTTCTCACACAGAGTTGTATCGTTAGTTTTATATAAGTTACACGTGTAGATACTCACCAAGTGTTGTATCGTTAATTTTCAATAACTTACACGTATAGATACTCCGACAGTGTTGTATCCTTTATTTTCAAGAAGTTATGTATATAGATTCAAACACAGTGCTCTATCGTTAGTTTTCAATAAGTTACAAATATAGATACTCACACAATGTTGTATTGTTCGTTTTCAAGATGGTACATACGTATTTTCCCACAAAGTGTTGTTTCCTTTGTTTTCAATAAGTTAAGCATATATATGTTCAGGCAAGTTTGTGTCGTTAGTTTTCCAGAAATTATGCGTGTAGTTTCTCACACTGTGCTGTATCATTAGTTTTCAATACGTTACACATATTGATTCTCACATAGTATTATATCTTTAATTTTCAATAAGTTAGGCATATAGATTGAACCACAGTGTGTATCGTTACTTTTCAATAAGATACACGTGGAGTTAATCAGACAGTATTGTATCCTTAATTTTCTGTAAGTTACACATGCAGATTCTCACACGGTGTTGTATCGTTAGTTTTCAAGAAGTTATGCTTATAGATTCTTCACACAGTGTTGTATCATTAGTTTACAATATGTTACATGTGTAGATTCTCAGACAGTGCTGTATCGTTAGTTTTCAAGACGTTACGCTTACAAATTCTCACCCAATGTTGTATCGTTAGTTTTCAAGTATTTAGACGTGTAGTTTCTCAAAACAGTGTCGTATCATTAGTTTCACAGAGGGTTGTATCATTAGTTTCCAATACGTTACACGTGTAGATTCTCACAGTGTTGTGTCTTTTATTTTCAAGAAGTTATGCATATAGATTCATACACAGTGTTGTATCATTTCTTTTCAATAAGATACACGTGTAGATACTCAGACAGTTTTGCATAGTTTGTTTTCAAGTACTTACACATGTAGTTTCACACAGAGTGTTGTATTGTTAGTTTTCAACAAGTTACACATGAAGTTTCTCACAGAGTGTTACTAGTTTTCAAGAAGTTACACATGTAGTTTCGCATACAGTGTATTATCATTAGTTTTCAATAAGTTACACATGTTGATACTCAGACAGCATTGTTTCGTTAACTTTCAATATTACAATTTTAATAACTCACACAGTGTTGTTTCGTTAATTTTCAGTAAGTTACACGTGTAGATTATCAGACATTGTTGTATCGTTAGTTTTCAAGAAGTTATGCGTGTAGATTCTCAAGACAGTGTTGTACACTTGGTATTCAAGAAGTTATCATTTTTTGATACTCATACAGTGTTGTACCATCAGTTTTCAGTACGTTTCATGTGTAGATACTTAGTGTTGTATCTTTAATTTTCAATAAGTTACATTTATAGATTCTCAGACAGTGTTGTGTCGTTTGTTTTCAAGACGTTATGCATATAGATTCGAACACAGGGTTGTATCATTACTTTTCAATAAATACACTTGGAGTTTCTCACACAGTGGTGTATCGTTAGTTTTCAATAAGTTACACGTGTAGATTTTCAGACAGTATTGCATCGTTAGTTTTCAAGACGTTACAGTTATATAGTCTCAAAGAGTGTTTTATCTTTAGTTTTCAATAAGTGTACATTCTCAAACAGTGTTGTATCCTTTATTTTCAAGGAGTTACACATATAGACACAAACACAGAATTGTATCTTTACTTTTTAATAAGATAAATGAGTAGATTAGCAGACAGATTTGTATTGTTAGCTTTCAAGTAGTGACACATGTAGTTTGTCACACAGTGTTGTATCGGTAGTTTTCTATAAGTTATCACGTGTATATTCTCACACAGTGTTATATCGTTAATTTTCAAGACGTAATGCATTCAGTTTATAGCTCAGAGTTGTATCGTTAGATTTAAAGAATTTATGTATATAGATTCTCACACAGTGCTGTATCTTTATTTTTCAAGATGTTACGCACATAGATACTCACACATTGTTGTATCCTTTGTTTTTATGACGTTGAACATGTAGATTTTCTCACAGTTTTGTATCTTTAGTTTTCAAGACCTTACACATGTAGTTCCTCAAACAGTGTTTTGTCGTTAATTTTTATAAGTTACACGTGTGTTCTTCCGTTAGTTTTCAATAACTTACATGTTTCTATTCTCACTCAGTGTTGTATCGTTAGTTTTCAAAAAGTTATGCTTATAGATTTTCACACAGTGTTGTGTCATTAGTCTTCAACATGTTACAGGTGTAGATTCTCAGACAGTGTTGTATCTTTAATATTCAAAAAGTTACATGTTTAGATTTTCAGACAGTGTTTTATTGTTAGTTTTCCAGAAGTTACTAATGTAGTTTCTCACACAGTCATTCGTTAGTTTTAAAGAAGTTATTCATTCAGTTAAAACTCAGAGCTGTATTGTTAGATTTCAAAACGTTACATAGATAGATTCTCACACAGTTCTGTATCATTAGTTTTCAAGAAGTTATGCATATAGATATTCACACAGTGTTTTATTACTTGCTTGTAAGAAGTTACACATGCTGATTCTCTCACAGTGTTGTATTGTTAGTTTTCAAGAAGTTGCACATCTAGTTTCTCACAGTTTTGTGTCATTAATTTTTATAAGTTACACGTGGAGAGTCTCACAGCGTGTTGTATCATTAGTTTTCAAGAACTTACATATATAGATTCTCACTCAGTGTTATAGAGTTAGTTTTCAATAAGTTACATGTGTGGATTCTCAAACAGTGTTGGTTCCTTAATATTCAATAAGTTATACGTGTTGATTCTCACAAGTGTTGTATCGTTAAGTTTCAATAAGTTACAACAGTAGATTCTCAGACAGTGTTGTATCCTATATTTTCAAGAAGTTATGCATATAGATTCAAACACTGTGATGAATCTTTACTTTTCAATAAGATACATGTGTAGTTTCTCACACAGTGTTGTATCGTTAGTTTTCAATAAGTTACACTTGGAGATTCTCAGACTGTGCTGTCACGTTAATTTTCAACTAGTTACACACGTAGATTCTCACACAGTGTTGTATCGTTAATTTTCAATAATTTACATGTGTAGATTCTCAGACAGCTTTGTATCGTTAGTTTTTAATAAGTTACTCGTATAGATTCTCACCTAGTGTTGTATCTTCAATTTTCAGTAAGTTGCACTTGTAGATTCTCAGACACTGTTGTGACCTTTATTTTCAAGAAGTTACACATATAGATTCAAACACAGGCTTGTATCCTTACTCTGCTATAAGATACACATGTAGTTTCTCACTCAGTGTTGTATCATTAGTTTTTAATAAGTTACACTTAGAGATAATCAGACAGTGTTGTATCATTAATTTTCAATAGTTTACACGTGTAGATTCTCAGACAGCTTTGTATCGTTAGTTTTTAATAAGTTACACGTGTAGATTCTCAAGACAGTGATGTATCATTAGTTTTCTAGGAGTTACACATGTAGTTTCTCACACAGAGTTATTTCGTTATTTTTCAAGAAGTTATGCTTTCAATTTAGAACTCAGAGTTGTTTCATAAGATTGAAAGAAGTTACACATATAGATACTCACACAGTGTTGTATCGTTTGTTTTTAAGATGTTACAGATGCAGATTCCCTCAAAGTGTTGTATCGTTAGTTTTCCAGATGTTACTGATGTATTTTCTCAAACATTGAGGGGTCGTCAGTTTTAATGGGTTACACGTGGAGATTGTCACACAGTGTTGTGTCCTTAGATTTCAAGAAGTTACTTATATGTTCTCCCACAGTTCTGTATCGTTTGTTTTTAATAAGTTTCAAATATAGAGTCTCACACAATATTGTATCCTTTGTTTCAAGATGTTACTCACGTAGTTTCCCACAAAGTGTTGTTTCCTTTTATTTCAATAAGTTAAGTGTATAGATTTTCAGGAAGCTTTGTATCGTTAGCTTTCAAGAAATTACACATGTAGTTTCTCACACTGTGTTTTATCATTAATTTTCAAGAAATTACCCATGTATTTTCTTATACAGTTCTGTATAGTTAATTTTCCAGAAGTTACACGTTTAGATTTTCAGACAGTCTTGACTCCTTATTTTCAGGAAGTCACATATATAGATTTAAACAGAAGCTTGTATCGTTACTTTTCAATAAGATACACGTGTAGATTCTCACACAGTGTTGTATCTTTAATTTTCAGTAAGTTACATGTGTAGATTCTCAGACAGTGTTGTTTCATTAGTTTTCAATAATTTGCACGTGCAGAATCTGACACACTGTTGTATCATTAGTTTTCAATAATTTACATGAGTAGATTCTCACACAGCATTGTATATTTAGTTTTCAATAAGTTACACATGTAGATACTTACACTGTTGGGGGAAGTCCTGTGCATTTGTCAATAAAGCGCTGTCTGGCCAAGAGGGAATCAAGATAGGTGGGACTAGATGTCCAGGAGAACTCTGGGAATGAGAAACAGGGAGCGTCAAGATGTAACACCATGGGTAGGAAGCCAGGAAACTTCTCTGCTAAGAGACATACTTAGATTGACAATTATGATGTAATTACTTATGTGAGAGCTAGCCAAAAAGAACCAAAAAAAGGCCAACAGCTTCATAATTAATATAGCCTCCTGTGTGTTTATTTGGGAATGATGCGGCTCTAGAATTAGGCTGGCACGAAGGATTTCTGACAAGGAAAAACCCTCCATTTACATTACACCGTGTTGAATATTTAGTTTTCAATAAGTTACACCTGTAGATTCTCACCCAGTGTCTTGTCATTAGCTTTCAAAAAGGTACACATGTAGAATCTCACACAGCATTGTGTGGTTAGATTTTAATACGTTACATTGTAGATTCTAACACGGCGTTGTATCTTTATTTTTTAATAATTTAAACGTGTAGTTAGTTACACAGTGTTGTATCGCTTGTTTTCAAGGACTTACACTTGTAGATTCTCACACATCGTT
Organism: Mesocricetus auratus; assembly: GCF_017639785.1. Taxonomy (NCBI): domain Eukaryota; kingdom Metazoa; phylum Chordata; class Mammalia; order Rodentia; family Cricetidae; genus Mesocricetus; species Mesocricetus auratus. The sequence continues at coordinate 26,386 of NW_024431226.1, forward strand.
GTTTCATTAGCTTTCGATAAGGTACACGAGTAGATTATCACACAGCATTGTAGTTTTGTTTTCAAAAAGGTACATGTGTACATTCTCACAAAGCGTTGTGTCGTTAGTTTTCAATAAAGTACACATGTAGAATCTCCCACAGCATTATATCATTAGTTTTCAAGAATTTATGCATGTAGTTTCTCACGAAGTGTTGTATTGCTTGTTTTCAAGTAGTTACACATATAGATTCTCACACAGCGTTGTATCCTTAGTTGTCAATAAGCTACACGTGTAGATTCTTACACATAGTTGTATCGTTAGTTTTCAATAAGTTACAAGATTAAATTCTCACACAGTGTTGTATAGTCAGTTTTCAAGAAATTATGCAAGTAGTTTCTCAGAGAGTGTTGTATAGATAGTTTCCAAGAAATTACACGGGTAGATTCTTAAACTGTATTGTATCATTATTTTTCAATAAGATACACGTGTAGAATCTCACACATCTTTTTATCGTTTTTTTCAATAAGTTACACGTGTACAATCGCACACAGTGTTGTGTATTTATTTGTGAATAAGTTATATGTGTAGATTTTCACACAGTGTTGAATCCTTAGTTTTCAATAAGTTACACCTGTAGATTCTCACCCAGTGTCTTGTCATTAGCTTTCAATAAGGTACACATGTAGAATCTCACACAGTGTTGTATTGCTAGTTTTCAAAAAGGTACATGTATAAAAACTTACACATCGTTGTATTGTTAGTTTTCAAGAATTTATGCATGTAGATTCTCATACATTGTTGTATCGCTTGCTTTCAAGGATTTACACTAATAGATTCTCACAAATTTTTGTATCGTTAGTTATCAATAAGGTACTCATTAAATTCTCACACAGTGTTGTATCATTAGTTTTCGATGAGGTACACCTGTTGAAACTCACACAGCGTTGTATCGTTAGTTTTCAATAAGGTACTCGTGTAAATTATCACACAGCGTTGTACTGTTAGTTTTCACATTGTTGTAGCCTTAGTTTTCAATATTTTGCACGTGTATCATCTCACACACTGTTGTATGGTTAGTTTTCAATAAGTTACAGCTGTAGATTCTCACACAGATTTGTATCCTTTGTTTTCAATACTCGTGTAGAATCTCACACAGCATTCATTTTATTGTTATTTTTCAATAAGGAACACGTGTACTTTCTCACACATCTATGTATCATTAGTTTTCAATAAGGAACACTTGTAGAATCTTACTAATGGTTGTATTGTTAGTTTTCAATAAAGTACAGCTGTAGAATCTTACACATGGTTGTATCGTTAGTTTTTAATAAGGTACATGTGTATCATCTCACACATCTTTGTTTCCAATATGGGACACAGGTAAATCATCACATAGCATTGTAGGGTTATTTTTCAATAAGGTATTGAAATAAGGGGTTGAATCACAAAGCATCGTATCATTAGTTTTAAAGAATTTACCAATGTAGTTTCTCACACAGTGATGTATCACTTGTTTTCGAGTAGTTACACTTATAGATTCTCATACAGTGTTGTATCGTTAGTTATCAATAAGGTACACATGTAGATTCTCACACAGCGTTGTATCATTATTTTTGATGAGGTACACCTGTAGAATCTCACACACTGTTGTATTGTTAGTTTTCAATAGGTTACACGTGTAGATTTTCACACAGCGTTGTATCTTTGGTTTTCAATAAGTTACACCTATAGATTCTCACACAGCGTTGTGTCATTAGTTTACAGGAAATAACACATGTAGTTTCTCACACAACGTTGGGTTAATAGGTTTCAAGTTACACGGGTAGATTCTTAAGCTGTGTTGTATTTTTAGTTTTCAGTATGTCACACCTGTACATTCTCACACAGCGTTGTGACTTTAGTTTTCAAAAAGGTACACCTGTAGAATCTCACACAGTGTTGTATGGTTAATTTTTAATTAGGTATACGTGTTGAATCTTACACAGTGTTGTATCATTAGTTGTCAATAAAGTACATGTATAAATTACCACACAGCGTTGTAGTGTTAGTTTTAATAACGTACACGTGTATATACTTACACAGTGTTTTATCTTTAGTTTTCTATAAGGTACCCATGTAGAATCTCACACAGAGTTGTGACTTTGTTTTCAAAAGGTACACGTGTAGAAACTCACACAGCGATGTATCGTTAGTTTTCAAAAAGTTAAGCTAGTAGTGTCTCACACAGTGTGGTATCGATAGTTACCAAGGAGTTTCATATGTAGTTTCTCACAAAAGGTTATAACGCTAGTTATGAAGAAGTTACATGGGTAGATTTTCACTCAAAGTTTATATCATTAGTTTTCAAAAAGTTACACATGTAGATTCTCAAAAAGCTTTGTATTGCTCTTTTTCATTAAGGAACACGTGTAGAATCTCACACTGCCTTGCATTGTAAGTTTTCAATAAGTTACACATGTAGATTCCCACACAGTGTTGTATCGTTAGTTTTCCATAAGTTACGCTTACAGATTCTCACAAAGATTTGTATAGTAATTTTCAATAAGGAACCCATGTAGAATCTCACACATCGTTGTATCGTTAATTTTCAATAAGGTACCCATGTAGAATCTCACACAGAGTTGTGACTTTGTTTTCAAAAGGTACACGTGTAGAAACTCACACAGCGATGTATCGTTAGTTTTCAAAAAGTTAAGCTAGTAGTGTCTCACACAGTGTGGTATCGATAGTTACCAAGGAGTTTCATATGTAGTTTCTCACAAAAGGTTATAACGCTAGTTATGAAGAAGTTACATGGGTAGATTTTCACTCAAAGTTTATATCATTAGTTTTCAAAAAGTTACACATGTAGATTCTCAAAAAGCTTTGTATTGCTCTTTTTCATTAAGGAACACGTGTAGAATCTCACACTGCCTTGCATTGTTAGTTTTCAATAAGTTACACATGTAGATTCCCACACAGTGTTGTATCGTTAGTTTTCCATAAGTTACGCTTACAGATTCTCACAAAGATTTGTATAGTAATTTTCAATAAGGAACCCATGTAGAATCTCACACATCGTTGTATCGTTAATTTTCAATAAGGTACCCATGTAGAATCTCACACAGAGTTGTGACTTTGTTTTCAAAAGGTACACGTGTAGAAACTCACACAGCGATGTATCGTTAGTTTTCAAAAAGTTAAGCTAGTAGTGTCTCACACAGTGTGGTATCGATAGTTACCAAGGAGTTTCATATGTAGTTTCTCACAAAAGGTTATAACGCTAGTTATGAAGAAGTTACATGGGTAGATTTTCACTCAAAGTTTATATCATTAGTTTTCAAAAAGTTACACATGTAGATTCTCAAAAAGCTTTGTATTGCTCTTTTTCATTAAGGAACACGTGTAGAATCTCACACTGCCTTGCATTGTTAGTTTTCAATAAGTTACACATGTAGATTCCCACACAGTGTTGTATCGTTAGTTTTCCATAAGTTACGCTTACAGATTCTCACAAAGATTTGTATAGTAATTTTCAATAAGGAACCCATGTAGAATCTCACACATCGTTGTATCGTTAATTTTCAATAAGGTACACGTGTAGAATCTCACACAGCGTTGAATGATTAATTTTCAATACGTTACACCTGTAGATTATCAAACAGAGTTGTAGAGTTAGTTTTCAATAAGTTGCATATGTGAAATTTTACACAACCTTACATTTTTAGTTTTTAGTAAGGTCCACATTTAGAATCTCATACAGCGTTGTATCGTTATTTTTCGATGAGGTACACGTGATGAATCTCACACAGCCTTGTATCGTTAGTTGTCAATAAGGTACATGTATAAATTATCACACAGCGTTGTAGTGTTAGTTTTCAATAATTTGCTCCTGTAGAAACTCACACACTGTTGTATTATTAGTTTCCAATAGGTACACATGTAGATTCTCACACAGTGTTGTATCTTTAGTTTCCAATAATTTACACATGTAGAAATTTACACAGTGTTGTAGTGCTAGTTTTCAATAACGTACACGTGTAGATTCTCACAGAATTTTGTTTCGTTAGTTGTCAATAAGGTACAAGTGTAGAAACTCATACAGCGTTGTATCTTTAGTTTTCAAGAACTTACGCATATAGTGTCTCACACAGTGTTTTATCGATGGTTTCCAAGTAGTTTCTCATGTAGTTTCTCACAAAAGGTTATAAGGCTAGGTTTGAAGATGTTACAGGTGTAGATTCTCACACAATGTTATATCATTAGTTTTCCAAAAGTTACCCATGTAGATTCTCACACAGCATTGTATCTTTGGTTTTCAATAAGGTATACATGTAGAATCTCACACAGCTTTGTATCGTTAGTTTTCAAGAAGGTACACATGTAGTTGCTCACTCAGTGTCGTATTGATTGTTTTCAAGAAGTATTGCTTATAGATTTGAAAACTGAATTTTGTCATTAATATTCAGCAAGTTACACATGTAGTTTCTCACACAGTGTTTTATCGATAGTTTACAAGAAGTTACACACGTAGTTTCTAACAAAAGATTATGAGCCTAGTTTTGAAAAAGTTACATGTGTAGATTCTTACACAGTGTTATATCGTTAGTTACATATGTAGTTTTTCACACAGTATTGTATAGTTAGTTTTCACTAAGGTAAACATGTAGAATCTCACACAGAGTTGTATCATTAGTTTTCAATAATTTACACGTTTAGATTACTTACACAGTGTTTTTTTTAGTTTTCTATAAGTTACACCTGTAGATTCTCACACAGCGTTGTGACATTAGTTCTCAATATGGTACACGTGTAGATTCTCACACAGTTTTGTATCGTTATTTTCAATAAGTTAAACATGTAGAATCTCACATAGAGTTGTAGCGTTAGTTTTCAATAAGTAACATGTGTACATACTTACAGAGTGTTGTGTCTTTAGTTTTTAGTAAGGTACACATGTAGATTCTCAGAGTTGTGCCGTTAGTTTTCAATAAGTTAAATGTGTTGAATCTCACACAGCTTCATATCGTTAGTTTTCAAGAAGCTATGCATGTACTTTCTCACACAGTGTTATATTGCTCGTTTTCAAGTAGTTATACGTATTGATTCTCGCACAGTTTTGTATCGTTAGTTCTCAAGAAATTACACATGTAGTTTCTCACACAGTGTTGTATCGATATTTTCCAATAAGTTATACGGGTAGATTCTCAAACTGTGTTGTATAGTTAGTTTTCAATAAGGTACACATGTAGAATCTCAAACAGTGTGGAATGGTTAAATTTTCAATAATTACACGTGTAGATTCTCACACAGTGTAGGATCGTTAGTTTTCAGTAAGTTACACCTGTAGATTCTCAGACAGCATTGTATCATTAGTTTTCAATAAGCTACATGTGTAGAATATCACAGAGTGTTGTTAGTTTTCAAGAATTTATGCATGTAGTTTCTCACACAGTGTTGTATTGCTTGTTTTCAAGTAGTTACACTTATCGATTGTCACTCATTGTATTGTTAGTTTACAATAAGCTACATGTGTAGTTCCTCACACAGTTTTGTATTGATGGTTTTCAAGAGGTGTCGCTTGAGATTCTCATACAATGTTGTGTCGATAGCTTTCAATAATATACACATGTAGTTTCTCACATAGTGTTGTATCATTAGTTTTCGTTAAGGTGCACGTGTAGATTCCCAAATACTCTGTATCTTTAGTTTTTAACAAGGTATATTTGTAGATTATCACACAGCCTTGTAATGTTAGTTGACAATAAGTTGCACGTGTACAATCTCACACATTATTGTATCATTAGTTTTCAATAAGTTACACGTGTACATTCTCTCTCAGCGTTGTATCTTTAGTTTTCAATAAGGTATAAGTGTAGACACTTACAAAGTGTTGTATCATTATTTGTCAATAAGTTACACCTGTAGATTCTCACACAGCTTGTATGGGTACTTTTTAATAAGGGACACGTGTTGAATCTCAAACAAAGTTGTCTTGTTAGTTTAAATAAGTTACATGTTTAGAATCTCACACAGTGTTGTATCGTTAGTTTTCAAGAAGATACACATGTAGTTCCTCACACCGTGTTGTATTGACAGTTTTCCAGAAGTATCGTTTACAGATTCTCACACAAGATTTGTTTCATTGCTTTTCAACAAGTTCCTCATTATGCAATAAGGTACTCACACAGCATTGTGTCAACAATTTTCAATAAGGTACACGGTTAGAATCTCACACAGCGTTGTACCGTTAGTTCTCAAGAAGTTAGACATGTAATTTCTCACACAGTGTTGTATCGCGAGTTTTCAAATACTTACACTTATAGATTCTCAAACAGTGTTGTATAGTGTGTAGATACGCACATAGCGTTAGTTCTCAATAAGGCACATGTGTACATTCTCACACAGCGTTGTATCCTTCGTTTTTATAAGTTACACGTGTAGATTCTCACATAGTGTTGTATCATTAGTTTTCAAGAAATTACACATGTAGTTTCTCACACAGCGTTGTCTCAATAGTTTCTAAGAAATTACACGGGTAGATTCTTAAACTGTTTTGTATCTTTAGTTTTCAATAAGTTACACCTGTAAATTCTCACACAGCTTTGTATTATTTGTTTTCAATACGGTACATGTGTAGAATCTCATACAGCGTTGATTTGTAAGTTTTCTATAAGGTACACGTGTAGATTCTCACACATCATTGAATCCTTAGTTTTAAATAAGGTACACTTGTAATTTCACACACAACCTTGTATTGTTGTTTTTCAATAAGGTACATGGGTTTTATCTCACCCAGCATTGTATTGTTAGTTTTCCATGAGGTTCACATGTTGAATATCACACAGCATTGTATCGTTAGTTGTCAATAAGGTACACGTGTAAATTATCACACAGCGTTGTAGCATTAGTTTTCAATAAGTTTGACGTGTAGAATCTCACACACTATTGTACCTTTAGTTTTCAATAGGTAAAAATGTAGATTCTCACACAGCATGGTATCTTTACTTTTCAATAAGGTACAAGTATAGATAATTACACAGCGTTTATCTTTAGTTTTTGTAAAGGGAAATATTTTCCTTGAGAGAAGCCTTCCTGCCTGCCTGTTTCCCTAGCCTTATCAGTCCCAAATGAACACACAGAAGTCTATATTAATTATGAAGCTGTTGGCACTGCTAGCTTCTTACTTAATAGCTCTGACTTAAGTAATTACCCCATAATTGTTAATCTAAGTATATTTCTTACCGGAGAAGTTTCTGGGCTTCCTACCTCATGGCGTTACATCTCGACTCTTGTGTTTCTCACCCAGAGGACCACTTGGACTCTTAGTCCCACCTATCTAGATTCCTATTGGCCAGCAGTGCTTTATTGACAAATGCACAGGAATTCCCCCAAAAAGTTTTCAATAAGTTACACCTGTAGATTCTCACACAGCGTTGTGTCATAGTTTTCAAAAAGTTACACTTGCAGAATCTCACCCAGGGTTGTATAGTTAGTTTTCAATAAGTTACACGTGTAGATTATCAAACAGATTTGTAGCATTACTTTTCAATCAGTTACAAATGTAGAATCGCACACTGTGTTGTGTCGTTAGGTTTCAATAATTTACACATGAAGATTCTCCCACAGTTTTGGATCGCTAGTTTTCAAGAAATTACAACCGTAGATTCTCACATAGCATTGTATCATTAGTTTTCATAAAGGTACACATGTAGAATCTCACACAGCGTTGTATCTATAGTTTTCAATAATGTACACGTTTTGAATCCCACACAGCATTGTGTCTTTAGTTTTCAATAGGGTACAAGTTTTGAATCTCACACACTATTGTATAGTTAGTTTTCAATAGGTATACTTGTAGATTCTCTGACAGTATTGTGTCATAGTTTTCAAAAAGGTACACATGTAGAATCTTACACAGCGTTGTATCATTAGTTTACAATAAGGTACACATGTAGAACTGCACACAGTGTTGTGTAGTTAGTTTTCAATAATTCACACGTGTAGATTCTCACACAGTGTTGGATCGTTAGTTTTCAATAGTTACACCTGTAGATTCTCACAAGCATTCTATCATTAGTTTTCAATAAGGTACTCATGTAGAATTTCACACAGCGTTGTATCGTTTGTTTTCAATGAGGTATTTCTGTAGATTCTCATAGCATTGTAGCGTTAGTTTTCAATAAGTTACATGTGTAGATTGTCACACAGAGTTGTATCATTAGTTTTCCATAAGGTATACATGTAGATTCGTATTCTTAGTTTTCAATAATGTAAACTTGTTGAATCTCACACAGCATTGTATTGTTAGTTTTCAATAAGGTACACTTGTTGATTATCACACAGCATTGTACAGTTACTTGTCAATAAGTTGCACGTGTAGAATCTCACACACTGTTATATCATTAGTTTTCAATAAGGTACACCTGTAGAATCACATAGCGTTTTATCGATAGTTTTCAATAAGTTACACTTGTATATTCTCACACAACATTGCATCGTTAGTTTTCAATATTGTACAAGTGTAAAATCACACACAGCCTTGTATCTTTAGTTTTCAGTAATGTACACGTTTAGAATATATGCATGTAGATTCTCACTCAGTGTTGTATTGTTTCTTTTCAAGTAGTTACACTTATAGATTCTCACACATTGTTGTATTGTTAGTTATCTATAAGGTACACATGTAGATTCTCACACAGCATTGTATTGTTAGTTTTCGATGAGGTATACGTGTTGAATCTCACACACTGTTGTATTGCTAGTTTCCAATAGGTACACGTGTAGATTCTCACACAGTGTTGTATCTTTAGTTTCCAATAATTTACATGTGTAGAAACTTATACAATGTTGTAGTGTTAGTTTTCAATAAGGTACACGTGTAGATTCTCACAGAGTTTTGTATCGTTAGTTTTCAATAAGGTACACGTGCATAAACTCACACAGTGTTGGATCTTTAGTTTTCAGTAAGTTACACCTGTAGATTTTCACACAGCATTGCATCGTTAGTTTTCAATAAAGTACACATATAAATTATCACCCAGCATTGTAGTATTAGTTTTCAATAAGTTGCACGTGTAGAATCTCACAAACTCTTGTAACGTTAGTTTTCAATAACGTACATGTGTAGATTCAAACAGTGTTGTGTCGATAGTTTCCAAGAAGTTACATGGGTAGATTCTTAAAATGTGTTGTATCTTTACTTTTCAAAAATTTACATCTGCAGAATCTCACACAACTTTGTATCATTTGTTTTCTATACAGTACACGTGTAGAATCTCATACAGCATTGTTCCATTAATTTTCAATAAGGTACACTTGTAGAATCTCACACAGCGTTGAATTATAAGTTTTCAATAAGTTACACGTGTAGAATCGTAAACTGTGTTGTGTCATTAATTTTCAATAATGTACAAGTGTAGATTCTCACAGAGTGTTGGATCATTAGTTTTCAATAAGTTACACCTGTATATTCTCACACAGCATTGCATCGTTAGTTTTCAATGAGGTACACATGTAGATTCTCACACAGCATTGTATCGGTATTTTTCAATGAGGTATACCTGTTGAAACTCACACAGCGTTGTATTGTTAGGTTTCAATAAGGTACAGGTATAAATTATCCCACAGCGTTTTAGTGTTAGTTTTAAATAAGTTGCAGGTGTAGAATCTCAAAAACTCTTGTATTGTTAGTTTTCAATAGGTACACATGTAGATTCTCTCACAGCGTTGTATCTTTAGTTTTCAACAAGGTGCACATGTAGATACTTCCACAGTGTTGTGACTTTAATTTTCAATAAGTTACACTTGTATATTCTCACACAACCTTGTGTCGCAGTTTTCAAAATTGTACACGTGTAGAATCTCACACTGTTTTGCATCATTAGTTTTCAATAAGGTCCACATGTAGATTCTCACACAGTGTTGTATCATTACTTTTCAAGAAGTTACACGGGTAGATTCTCAAACTGTGTTGTATCATTAGTTTTCAATGAGGTACACGTGCAGACTCTCAAACAGCGTTGTATCATTAGTTTTCAATAAGTTACACGTGTAGCTTATCACACAGCATTGTAGTGTTAGTTTTCAATAAGTTCCACGTGTAGAATGACACACAGTTTTGTGTAGTTAGTTTTCAATAATTTATACGTATAGATTCTCACACAGAGTTGGATCATTTTTTTCAATAAGTTACAACTGTAGACTCTCACACAGCTTTGTATTGTTAGTTTTTAAGAAGGTACACATGTAGTTGCTCTCTCAGTGTCGTAATGATTGTTTTCAAGAAGTATTGCTTATAGATTCGAAAACTGAGTTTTGTCATTAATATTCAACAAGTTACACATGGAGTTTCTCACAAAAGATTATGAGGCTAGTTTTGTAGTAGTTACATGTGTAGATTCTTACACAGTGTTATATCGTTAGTTACATATGTAGTTTTTCACACAGTTTGTATAGTTAGTTTTCAGTAAGGTAAACATGTAGAATCTCACACAATGTTGTAGCATTAGTTTTCAATAATTTACACGTTTAGATTACTTACACAGTGTTTATTCTTTAGTTTTCTATAAGTTGCACCTGTACATTCTCACACAGCGTTGTGACTTTAGTTTTCAAAATGGTGCACGTGTAGATTCTCACACAGTTTTTATCATTATTTTCAATAAGGTAAACATGTAGAATCTCACAGAGTTGTAGTGTTAGTTTTCAGTAAGTAACACGTGTACATACTTACAGAGTGTTGTGTCTTTAGTTTTCAATAAGTTACACATGTTGAATCTCACACAGCTTCGTATCGTTAGTTTTCTGGAAGCTATGCTTGTACTTTCTCACACAGTGTTATATTGCTCGTTTTCAAGTAGTTATACTTATTGATTCTCACACAATTTTGTATCGTTAGTTCTCAAGAAATTACACATGTAGTTTCTCACACAGTGTTGTATCGATATTTTCCAATAATTTACACGGGTAGATTCTCAAACTGTGTTGTATTATTAGTTTTTAATAAATTACACCTGTAGAATCTGACACATCCTTGTATCGTTAGTTTTCAATAAGATACATGTGTAGAAATTCACACAAGGTTATATCGTTAGTTTTCAATATGTTATACGTGTAGATTATCACACAGCGTTGTGTCGTTAGTTTTTAATTATTTACAAGTGTAGATTCTCACACAGTGTTGGATCGTTTGTTTTCAATAAGTTAAACTCAAAGATTCTCACACATCCTTGTATCGTTAGTTTTCAATAAGGTATACATGTAGAATCTCACACAGCGTTGTATCCTTAGTTTTCAAAAATTTACGCATGTAGTGTCTCAAACAGTGTTGTATCGCTTGTTTTCAATTAGTTTCACTTATATGTTCTGGTACATTGTTGTATCGATAGTTATCAATAAGGTACACGTGTAGATTCTCACACAGCATTGTATTGTTAGTTTTTGATAAGTTGCACATGTTGAATCTCACACAGCCTTGTATCATTTATTTTTAGTAAGGTATGCGTGTAGATTCTCTAACAGCGTTGTATCGTTAGTTTTCAATAAATTGCACGGGTAGAATTTAACACAGTGTTCTATCACTAGTTTTCAATAAGTTACATGTGTAGATTCTCACAGTGTTGTATCTTTTGTTTTCAATATGTTGCATTTGTAGATACTTACACAGTGTTGTATATTTAATTTTCAATAAGTTACAATTGTAGATTCTCACACAGTGTTGTATGGTTTCTTTTAAAGTAGTAACACCTGTAGATTCTCACAAAGTGTTGTATCTTAAATTTTCAATAAGTTACACGTGTAGTTTCACACACAGTGTTGTACCGTTACTTTTTTCTTTTGTTTTTTTGTTTTTTTCTTTTATCATTTTTTCTTTAATTTTAAATAGCTTGTTTTACATGTCAATCCCAGTTCCCTCTCCCTTCCCTCCTCCCGCATTCCCCTTCCCTCCCAGCCTCCCACCCTATTGCCAATTCCTTCCACATAGTGTATATCTAGAGTCTGTCATTTAACTCCGGGTAGGGTCCAGGCACTCCCCTAAAGGGATAACTCCAATTGGCAAGCTAAGAAATAGTGGAGAGACCACCTCGTTACTTTTCAATAACATACACGTGTAGATTCTCACACAGTGTTGTATTTTAATTTTCAATAGGTTACTCGTGTAGATTCTCAGACAGTGTTGCTTCCTTTATTTTCAAAGGTACACATATAGATTCAAACACAGTGTTGTATCGTTTCTTTTCGATAAGATATACGTGTAGATTCTCAGTGTTGTATCATTAGTTTTGCAATCAATTTAGAAGTATCTGTTGTATTATTAGATTTTAAGAAGTTACATATATAGATTCTCACACAGTGCTCCATCATTAGTTTTCAATAAGTTACGAATATAGATTCTCACACAATGTTGTACAGTTTGTTTTCAAGATGTTACTCACGTAGTTTCCCACAAAGTGTTGTTTCCTTTTTTAAAAATAAGTTATCTGTATAGACGTGCAGGCAGGTTTGTATCGGTAGCTTTCCAGAAGTTACGTGTGTATTTTCTCACACTGTGTTGTATCGTTAGTTTTCAAGAAGTTACACGTGTAGATTCTCAGGCAGTGTTGTTTCATTAATTTTCAATATAACATATGTAGATTCTCACACAGTGTTGTATCGTTAATTTTCAATAAGTTACAAGTGTAGACATTCAGACAGTGATGTATCAGTAGTTTTCAAAAAGTTACACTTATAGATTCTCACACAGTGTTGTGTCATTTGTTTTAAAGAAGTTACATGTGCAGATTCTCAACAGTGTTGTTTCCTTGGTTTTCAGAAATTACACGTATAGATTCTCACACAATGTTGTATCATTAGTTTTCAATACGATATAAATGTAGATTCTCACAAAGTGTTGTTTGTTTAATTAACAATAAGTTACACATGTAGATTATCAGACAGTGTTGTGTCATTTATTTTTAAGAAATTACGCATATATATTCAAACACAGTGTTGTATCTTTACTTTTCAATGAGATACAAGTGTAGAATCTCAGACACTGTTGTATCGTTTGTTTTCAAGTAGTTACATAAGCATTTTCTCACACAGTGTTGTATCGTTAGTTTCCAATAAGTTATACGTGTGTTTTCAATGAGGTACACATGTAGAATTGTTGTATCGTTACTTTTCAATAGGTACACGTTTATAATCTCAAACATCTTTGTATCAGTAGTTTTCTATAAGGTACAAGTTTAGAATCTCACACAGTATTGAAAACAAATGATACAATGCTGTGTGAGAATTTATAGGTGTAATTTATTGAAAACTGAGGATACAACAGTGTGTGAGATTCAACACGTGCGACTTATTGAAAACTAATGCTACACGCTGTGATAATTTACACATGTACCATATTGAAAACTAATGATACAACGCTGTGTGAGAATCTATTAGTGTAACTACTTGAAAACAAGAGATTCAAGACTGTGTGAGAAACTACATGCATAAATTCTTAAAAACTAATGATACAATGCTGTGTGAGTATCAACAGAAGGACCTTATTGAAAACTAACCATCCAACACTGTGTGAGAATCTACACCAGTAAATTATTGAAAACTAACGACACAAAATTGTGTGTGATTCTACTTATTGAAAACTAACGCTGCAACTCTGTGTGATAATCTACACGTGAAACTTATTCAAAACTAACGATTCAACACTGTGTGAGATTCTTTTTTTAATTATTTTTCAGTTTAAATTTAGATAAGAAACAAGGTTGCTTCACAAGTCAGTTCCAGGTCCCTCTCCCTTTCCCTCCCCTCCTCCCATACCCTCCTCCCAACCCACCCCATTATCCCCTCATTTCCCCAGGGAGGGTGAGGCCGTCCATGGGGGTGTCCATAGTGTGTCATTTCATATAGGGCAGGCCCTAGACCCTTCCCAAAGTGTTCAGGGTGAGAGTGCACCTCACATTGTTGGATGGGAGTCCAAAGTCCATGTGTATAATGGGGATGGGTACTGATCTGCTGCCCAAGGCTCAATAGATTACCTAGGCCTCCTCACTGACACTCACATTCAGGGGGTCTTGATCAGTCCCATGCTGGATTCTCAGGCAGATTCCTGGGATTCAAGAGTTAACCTTTGTCAGGTCACCTGTTTCTGGGGGTTAAACCAGCCCAGTCTTAATCCCTTTGGTCACCAGTCCTCCCTCTCTGTTACTGGCTTTCTTGAGTTCAGCTCAGTACTTAACCGACGAAGTCTGCCTCTTCTTTGATCAGCCAGTAAATGAAGTTTCTGTTTCCCAGATTCTCTGGACATGGGATTGTAGGCTGGCAATCCCCAGATCTCAGTCTAAAATCCATATATGAGAGAGTACATGCCATGTTTCTCTTTCTGTGACTCGGTTAACTCACTCAGGATGGTTTCTTCTAGTGTCATCCATTTGCCTGCAAATCTCAGGATTCCATTGTTTTTTTCTGCTGAATAGTACTCCATTGTGTAAATGTACCACATTTTCTCTATCCACTCTTCAGTTGAGGGACATCTAGAATGCTTCCAATTTCTGGATGTTACAAATAATGCTGCTATAAACATAGTGGAACAGACATCTTTGTTGTATGAATGGGCATCTTTTGGATATATGCCTAAGAGTGGAGTTGCTGGGTCTTGTGCTAGGTTTATTCCCATTTTTCTGAGTAATCTCCATACTCATTTCCAAAGTGGCTGAACCAGTTGGCACTCCCTCCAGCAATGGAGGAGTGTCCGCCTTTCACCACATCCTCTCCAGCATAAATTGTTGTTGGTGTGTTTGATTTTAGCCATTCTGACAGGAGTGAGATGGTATCTGAGTTGTTTTGATTTGCATTTCCTGGATGGCTAAGGATGTTGACCTCTTTCTCAAGTGCCTCTCAGCCATTTTAGACTCCTCTATTGAAAACTCTCTATTTATTTCTGCAGCCCAAATTTTAATTGGGTCCTTTGATGTTTTGGAGACTTGCTTCTAGAGTTCTTTGTAAATTTTGGAGATCAACCCTCTGTCAGATATGGGATTAATGAATATTTTCCCATTCTGTGGTCTGCCTTTTTGTCTTGCTGACTGTGTCCTTTGCCTTACAGAAGCTTCTCAGTTTCAGGAGGTCCCAATTATTAATTCTAGATCTCACTTTCTGTGCTAGTGGTGTTATGTTCAGGAAGCTGTCTACTGGACCAATTCTTTCAAGGGTACCAACCACTTTCTCTTCTAAGAGGTTCAGTGTGGCTGGATTTATGTTGAGGTCTTTGATCCATTTGGACTTATGTTTTGTGCATGGCGATAAACATGGATCGATCTGCATTCTTCTACATGCCAGCCTCCAGTTATGCCAGCACCATTTGTTGAAGATGCTTTCTTTATTCCATTGTATATTTTTAGCTTCTTTGTCAAAGATCAGATGTTCATACATGTGTGGTTTTTATATCCGGGTTTTCAATTTGATTCCATTCCATTGGTCCACCTGTCTATTTTTCTGCCAATACCAAGCTGTTTTCAGGACTATAGCTCTATAATAGAGCATGACGTCAGGGATGGTGATGCCTCCGGACGTTGCCTTGTTGAACAGGGTTGTTTTGGTTATCCTGGTTCTTTTGTTTTTCCATACAAAATTGATTATTGTTCTTTCAAGGTCTGTGAGTAATTGTGCTGGGATTTTAATGGGGATTGCATTGAATCTGTAGATTGCTTTTGGCAGGATTGCCATTTTTACTACATTGATCCTACGTATCCAAGAGCATGGGAGATCTTTCCATTTTCTGTATGGTTTTGTTGCTAGTTTTCAAGTGGTTACACTTATAGATTTTCACACAGTTTTCTATAGTTAGTTTTCAATAGGGTACACATGTAGATTCTCACTCAGCTTTGTATTGTTAGTTTTCAATATGTTACATGTGCAGATACTCACACAGTGATGTATCGTTAGTTATCAAGAAATTACACATGTAGTTTCTTACACTGTGTTGTATCGCTTGTTTTCTTTAGATACATTTGTAGATCTCACACAGTGTTGTTTATTTAGTTTTCAATAAGTTACACCTGTAGATTCTCACTCAGCTTTGTATTGTTAGTTTTCAATATGTTACATGTGCAGATACTCACACAGTGATGTATCGTTAGTTATCAAGAAATTACACATGTAGTTTCTTACACTGTGTTGTATCGCTTGCTTTCTTTAGATACAGTTATAGATCTCACACAGTGTTGTATATTTAGTTTTCAATAAGTTACATGTGCAGATACTCACACAGTGATGTATCGTTAGTTATCAAGAAATTACACATGTATTTTCTTACACTGTGTTGTATCGCTTGTTTTCTTTAGATACAGTTATAGATCTCACACAGTGTTGTATATTTAGTTTTCAATAAGTTACACCTGTAGATTCTCACACAGCGTTGTATCATTATTTTTCAACATGTTATACATGTAGTTTCTCAGACAAGTTCATCAAGGCTAGTTTTGAAGAAGAAACATGTGTAGATTTTCACACGGTGTTATATGGTTAGTTTTCCATATGATACACATGTAGATTCTCACACAGCGTTGTATCATTATTTTTCAACATGTTACACATGTAGTTTCTCATACAAGTTTAACAAGGCTAGTTTTGAAGAAGTAACATGTGTAGATTCTCACACAGTATTATATCGATAGTTTTCCATATGATACACATGTAGTTTCTCACACAGTGTTGTATCATTAATTTTCAAGAAATAACGCTTGTAGATTCACACAGTCTTGTATCGATATTTTGTAAGAAGTTACACGGGTAGATTCTCAAACTTTGTTGTATCATTAGTTTTCAATAAGTTACACCTGTAGATTCTCACACAGCTTTGTATCATTAGTTTTCAATAAGGTACATGTGTAGATCACACATTATTGTGTCGTTAGTTTTAATAAGTTACACGTGTAGATTATCACACAGAGTTGTAGTGTTTGTTTTCAATAAGTTACAGGATTAGAAACTCACACATTGTTGTATAATTAGTTTTCAATAGGGTGCAAGTGTAGATACTCACACAGCGTTGTATCTTTCATTTTCAATAAGTTATACGTGTAGAAACTTACACAGTGTTGTATATTAATTTTTCAATAAGTTACACCTGTAGATTCTAACAAAGATTGTATTGGTAGCTTTTGAAAGGTACACGTGATGAATCTCTCACATCATTAGTTTTCAAGAAGTTATGCATGTACTTCTTCTCCCAGTTTTGTTTTGATGGTTTTCAAAAAGTATCGCTTATAGATTCTCACACATTGTTGGATCGTGTGTTTTCAATAAGTTACACCTGTAGATTCTCACACAGCATTGTATAGTTAGTTTTCAATTAGGTACACGTGTAGAATCTCACACAACGTTGTATCATATGTTTTCAATAATTTACACGTGTAGTTTATCACCCAGTGTTGTATCGCTTGATTTCAATAGTTACACTTATAGATTCTCACACATTGCTGTATCATTAGTTATCAATAAGGTACACGTGTAGATTCTCACACAGCATTGTCTTGTTAGTATTCGATAAGGTGCAATGTTTTATCTCTCACAGGGTTGTGTCGGTAGTTTTCAATAAGCTACACGTGTATAATATCACACAGCATTGCATCCTTAATTGTCAGGAATTATGCATATAGTTTCTCACACAGTGTTGTGACGATAGTTTCCAAGAAATTACACGGGTAGATTCTTTATCTTTGTTGTTTCATTAGTTTTCAACAAGTTACACGTGTGGATACTTACACAGTGTTGTATTTTTAGTTTTCAATAAGTTAAACCTGTAAATTCTCACACAGTGTTGTATCGTTAGTTCTCAAGAAATTACACATGTGTTTTCTCACACAGTGTTGTGTCGATAGTTTCCAAGATTTTACACAGGCATATTCTCAAACTGTGTTGTATGGTTAGTTTTCAATGAGGTACACGTGTAGATTCTCAAAAAGCATTGTATGGTTAGTTTTCAATATGTTACACCTGTAGATTTTCACACAGCTTTGTATCGTTTGTTTTCAATAAGGTACATGTGTAGAATCTCACACAGCTTTGTATCATAAGTTTTCCAAAAATAAGTTACACATGTAGAATCACACACAGTGTTGGATCATATGTTTTCAATAAGTTACACTTGTAGATACGCACACAGCATTGTATCATTAGTTTTCAATAAGGTACACGTGTAGAATCTCAAACAGCATTGTATAGTTAGTTTTCAAGCATTTATGCATGTAGTTTCTCACACAGTGTTGTATTGCTTGTTTTCAAGTAGTTACACTTAGAGATTCTCCCACATTGATATATTATTAGTTATCAGTATGGTAAACGTGTAGAATCTCACACAGCGTTGTATAATTAGTTTCCAATAATTTACGCGTGTAGATTATCACAAAGCATTGTAGTATTAGTTTTCAATAATTTGCAGGATTATAATCTCACACAGCGTTGTATCTTTCGTTTTCAATACGTTGCACCTTTGATTCTCACAAAGCTTGTATTGATAGTTTTCAAAAGGTACACGTGTTGAATCTCACACAGCGTTGTATCATTTGATTTCAAGGAGTTATGCATGTAGTTCCTCACATAGTGTTGTATTGATGGTTTTCCAGAAGTATCAGTTATATATTTTCACACAGAGTTGTTTCCTTAGTTTTAAACTATTTCCACATGTAGTTTCTAACACAAGGTTATAAGGTTAGTTTTGAAGAAGTTACATGTGTAGAATCTCACACTGTGTTATATCGTTAGTTTTCCATATGTTACACATGTAGTTTCTCATAGAGTGTTGTGTCGTTAGTTTCAGGATGTGTAGATACTCAGTGTTGTATCATTAGCTTTCAATAAGGTACCCATGTAGATTCTCACAAAGTGTTGTATGGTTAGTTTTCAAGTCATTACACACGTAGTACCTCACACAGTGTTGTATTGATGGTTTTAAGAGATATCTCTTATAATTCGCATAAAGTGTTGTGTTGCTATTTTTCAAGAATTTATGCATGTAGTTTCTCATACAGTATTGTATCGCTACTTTTCAAGTAATTATGCTTACAGATTCTCACTCAGTGTTAGTTATCACATATAGATTCTCACATAGCATTGTATCGTTAGTTTTCAATAAGGTACACGTGTAGATCTCACACATCGTTGTATCTCTAGTTTTCAATAAGTTACACGTGTAGATTCTCACAGAGTATTTTATCGTT
This sequence comes from Mesocricetus auratus, assembly GCF_017639785.1. NCBI lineage: Eukaryota > Metazoa > Chordata > Mammalia > Rodentia > Cricetidae > Mesocricetus > Mesocricetus auratus. Next base: position 45,555 of record NW_024431226.1, read on the forward strand.
AGCTTTCAATAAAATACGCATGTAGTTTCTCACACAATGTTTAATGGATAGTTATCAATAAAGTACACATGTAGACTCTCACACAGTGTTGTACCATTAGTTTTCAATAAAGTACACATGTAGATTATCATACAGCGTTGTATCGTTAATTTTCAATAAGGTACACGTGTACAATCTCACATAGCTTTGTATCGTTTGTTTTCCATAAGTTACATAAAACTTTGTAGAGTTAATTTTCAATAAGTTACACATGTAGAATCGCATACAGTCTTGTGTCGTTTGTTTTCAATAACTAACACGTGTAGATTCTCACACAGCATTGTAGCGTTAGTTTGCAATAAGTTGCACGTGTAGGGGTGTTGGATTTTGTCAAAGGCTTTTTCAGCATCTATTGCGTGTAGAATCTCACACACAGTTGTATCATTTGTTTACAATAAGTTACACGTGTAGATTCCCACAGAGTGTTGTATCGTTATCTTTAAATAAATATGTAGTTTCTCACACAGTGTTTTATGGATAGTTTTCAAAAGGTACACGTGTAGAATCTCACACAGTTTTTTATCATTAGTTTTCAATAAGGAACACAGTGTTGTGTCGTTTGTTTTCAATAATTTAAACGTGTATGTTCTCACAAAGTGTTGGATCTTTTGTTTTCAATAAATTACACCTGTAGATTATCACACAGCATGGTTTTGTTAGTTTTCAATAAGGTACACTTGTATAATCTCTCACAGCGTTGTATCTTTAGTGTTCAATACGGTACACGTGTAGATTCTCACACAGGGTTGTATCTTTAGTTTTAAATAAGTTACACCTGTAGATTCTCACACAGCATTGTGTCATTAGTTTTCAATAAGGTACACGTGAAGAATCTCAAACAGAGTTGAATCATTAGGTTTCAAGTAATTATGCATGTAGTTTCTCACACAGTTTGTCTTGGTAGTTGTCAAGTAGTTACTCTTACATATTCTCACAGAGTGTTTTATCTTTACTTATCAATAATGTACAGGTGTATATTCTCGCACAGCGTTCTATCTTTTGTTTTCAATAAGTTACTCCTGTAGATTCTCACACAGCTTTGTGTCGTTAGTTTTCCATAAGGTACATGTGTAGAATCTCACACATCCTTGCATCGTTATTTTTCAATAAGGTACACGTGTATAATCTCACATATCTTTGTATGGTTAGTTTTCAATAAGGTACACGGTTAGAATCTCACAGCGCGTTGAATCATTAGTTTTCAATGAGTTACATGTGTAGATTATGATACAGAGTTGTAGTGTTAGTTTTCAATATGTTACACGTGTAGAATCGCACAGTGTTGTGTTGTTACCTTTCTATATTTTGCACGTGTAGATTCTCACACAGTGTTGGATCGTTAGTTTTCAATCAGTTCCATGTTTAGATTATCAAAAAGCATTGTAAAGGTATTTTTCAATAAGTTGCACGTGTAGAATTCCACACAGTGTCGTGTCATTAATTTTCAATAATTTACATGTGTGGATTCCCATACAGTGTGGGATCGTCAGTTTTCAATATGTTAAACCTGTAGATTCTCACATAGCATTGGATCCTTAGGTTTCAATTAAGTTCACTTGTAGAATCTCACACACTGTTGTATTATTAGTTTTCAATAAGTTATACGCGTAGATTCTAAAAAAAATAAAAAACGCGTAGATTCTAACTCAAGGTTGTATATTTAGCTTTGAATAGTTACACCTGTAGATTTTCTCACAGCGTTGTGTCATTAGTTTTCAATAAGGTACACGTGTAGTAACTCATAGAGAGTTATGTCTTTAGTTTTCAATAAGGTACACGTGTAGAATCTCAAAAAGTTTTGTATTGTTAGGATTCATGTAGTTTCTCACACAGGGTTGTGTCTCTAGATTTCAATATCCTACACGTGTAGAAACTCAGACAGCATTGTATCGTTAGTTTTCAATAAGGTACACATGTAGAATTTCACAAAGCCTTTTAACATTAGGTTTCAAGAAGCTACGCATGTAGTTTCTCACACAGTGTCATATCACAAGTTTTCATGTAGTTACACTTAAAGATTCTCACATTGTTTTGTAATGTTAGTTTTCAAGAAATTACGCATATAATTTCTCACACAGTGTTGTATAGATGTTTTCCAAGAAGTTACTCGGGTAGATTCTCAAACTGTGTTGTATCGTAAGTTTTCAATAAGTTTCAACTGTAGATTCCCACACAGCAATGTATCGTTAGTTTACAATAAGTTATGCATGTAGATTATCACACAGCATTGTAAAGTTAGTTTTCAATAAGTTGCACGTGTAGAATCTCACAATGTTGTATCGTTAGTTTTCAATACGTTGCGTTTGTAGATTCTCACACAGAGTTGTGTCGTTAGTTTTCATTAAGGTACACGTGAAGATTCTCAAACAGCGTTGTTTCATTAGTTTTCAATAAGGTAAACGTGTAGATACTCACACAGCTTTTTATCGTCAGTTTTCAATATGCTACACATGTAGATACTCACACAGTGTTGTAATGTTAGTTTTCAAGAAACTACGCTTGTAGTTTCTCACACAGTGTTGTATTGCTTGTTTTCTTGTAGATAAAATTACAGATACTCACACATTGTTGTATCATTAGTTTACAATAGGATACAACTGGAGATACTTACATAGTGTTGTATCTTTTATTTTCAATAGCTTAAACCTGTAGATTCACACACTGCATTGTATCGTTAGTTTTCAATAAGTTACACGTGTAGAATCGAACGAAGTTTTGTGTCATTAGTTTTCAATAATTTACACGTGTAGATTTTCACACAGTGATGGATCGTTAGATCTCAATATGTTACACCTGTAGATTCTCACTCAGCGTTGTATCAGTAGTTTTCAATGAGGTTCATGTGTAGATTATCACACAGCATTGTATCGTTAGTTATCGATAAGGTACATATGTTGATTCTCACACAGAATTGTATCTTTAGTTTTCAATAAGTTACACATGTAGATTCTCACACAGCTTGTATTGATACTTTGTAATAAGGTACATGTGTTAAATCTCACACAGTGTTTTGTTGTTAGTTTTCAATATTTTACACGTGTAGATTCTCAGCGTTCGATAATTAGTTTTCAATAAGTTATACTTGTAGATTCTCACACAGTTTTGTATCATTAGTTTTCAATAAGGCACACATTTAGAATCTCACAGAGCATTGTATCATTAGTTTTCAAGAAGCTACCCATGTAGTTTCTCACACAGTTTTGCATCGCTAGTTTTAAAGTAGTTACATTATAGATTCTCACACAGTTTTGTATTGTTAGTTTTCAATAAGGTACACGTGTAGAATCTCACACAGCCTTATAACACAGTTTTCAAGAAGCTACCCATGTACTTTCTCACACAGAGTAGTAACACAAGTTTTCATGTAGTTACACTTATAGATACTCACATAGTTTTGTATCGTTAGTTTTTAAGAAATTACGCATATAATTTCTCACACAGTGTTGTATCGATATTTTCCAAGAAATTACACGGGTAAATTCCCAAACTGTGTTGTATGGTAAGTTTTCAATAAGTTTCACCTGTAGATTCTCACACAGCAATGTATAGTTAGTTTACAGTAAGGTATGTGTGTAGATTATCACACAGAGTTGTAGAGTTAGTTTTCAATAAGCTGCACGTGTAGAATCTCACACTGTTGTATCGTTATTTTTCAATACGTTGCACTTGTAGATTCTCACACAGAGTTGGGTCGTTAGTTTTCAATAAGGTACACGTGTAGAATCTCAGACAGCATTGTATACTTTGATTTCAAGAAGCTACGCATGTAGTTTCTCACACAGTGTTGTTTTGCTAGTTTTCAAGTAGTTGCACTTATAGATTCTCACACAGTATTGTATCGTTAGTTTTCAATAAGGTACACGTGAAGATTTTCAAACAGTGTGTTTCATTAATTTTCAATAAGTTACACCTGTAGATTCCCACACAGCTTTGTATCGTTAGTTTTCAATAGGCTACACGTGTAGATACTCACACAGTGTTGTATCGTTAGTTATCAAGAAATTACGCTTGTAGATTCTCACACAGTGTTGTATTGCTTGTTTTCTTGTAGATACACTTATAAATTCTCACACATTGTTGTATCATTAGTTTACAATAGGTTACACATGGAGTTACTTACACAGTGTTGTATCTTTTATTTTCAATAGGTTACACCTGTAGATTCTCACACTGCATTGCATCGTTAGATTTCAATAAGTGAAGCTTATAGATTCTCACACTGAATTGTATCGTTAGTTTTCAATACGGTACACGTGTAGATTATCACAAAGCATTGTTGCGTTAGTTTTATATTAGTTGTATGTGTAGAACCTCACACAGCATTGTATCATTAGTTTTCAATAAGGTCCACGTGCAGAATCTCACACAGCATTGTAGCATTAGTTTTCAATAAGTAACGCGTGTAGAATCGCACACAGTGTTGGATCGTTAGTTCTCAACATGTTACACCTGTAGATTCTCTCACATCATTGTATTGGTAGTTCTCAATGAGGTACATGTGTAGATTATCACACAGCATTGTATCTTTAGTTATGGAAAAGGTACATATGTTGATTCTCACACAGCATTGTATCTTTAGTCTTCAATAAGTTACACATGTAGATTCTCAAACAGCTTGTATTGACAGTTTGCAATAAGGTACACGTGTTGACTCTCTCACAGCTTTGTATACTTAGTTTTCAATAAGTTACACGTGTAGAATCGCACAGTGTTGTGTTGTTAGGTTTCAATAATTTACAGGTGTAGATTCTCAAACAGTGTTCGATCATTAGTTTTCAATAAGTTATACTTGTAGATTCTCACTCAGCATTGTATCGTTAGTTTTTAATAAGGTACAAGTGTAGATTTTCACACATTGTTGTATCATTACTTTTCAATAAGGTACACGAATAGAATCTCACACAGCGTTGTATCGTTAGTTTTCAAGAATCTACCCATTTATTTTCTCACACAGTGCTGTATCGCTAGTTTTCAATAGTTACATTATAGATTCTCACACAGATTTGTCTCGTTACTTTTCAATATGGTACAATTGTAGAATCGCACACAGACTTGTAAATTTTTTTTCAAGAAGTTACGCATGTAGTTACTCACACAGTGTTGTATCATTAGTTTTCAAGTAGTTACACTTATAGATTCTCACATAGGTTTGTATCATTAGTTTTCAAAAAATTACGCATGTAATTTCTCACACAGTGTTGTATCAATATTTTCCAAGAATTTACACGTGTAGATTCTCAAACTGTGTTTTATTGTAAGTTTTCAATATGTTTCACCTTTAGATTCTCACACAGCTTTTTATCGTTAGTTTTGAGTAAGGTACACGTGTAGATTCTCACAAAGTGTTGTATCGTTTGCTTTCAAGAAGTTACACAGGTAGTTCCTCACACAGTGTTTTGTTCATGGTTTTCAAGAGGTATCGCTTAAGACTCGCATACAGTGTTTTTTTGTTAGTTTTAAATAAGATACGCACGGAGTTTCTCACACAGTATTTTACTGATTGTTTCCAAGAAGGTACACATATAGATTCTCAAAAAGTGTCGTATAGTTAATTTTCAATAAGATACACATGTAGTTTCTCACACTGTGTTGTATCTTTAGTTTTCAATAAGTTACACCTGTAGATTCTCACACAGTGTTGTGTGGTTAGTTTTCAATCAGGTACTCGTCTAGAATCTCAAACAGTGTTGTTTCGTCAGTTTTCAAGAAGGTACACGTGTAGTTTCACACGCAATGTTGTATCATCAGTTTTCAAAAAGATGACTTTTAGATTGTCACAGAGTGCTATATCATTAGTTTTCAATAAGATGAGCATGTAGTTTCTCACCCAGTGTTGTATCACTTGCTTTCATGTTGTTACGCTTATAGATTCTCACACAGTATTGTATCATTAGTTATCAATAAGGTAAACGTGTAGATTCTCACACAGCTTTTTTAGCATTAGTTTGCAATAAGTTAGACTTGTAGAATCTCACACGCTGTTGTATCATTAGTTTACTATAAGTTACACGTGCAGATTCCCACAAAGTGTTATATCGTTAGTTTTCAATAAGATATGCATATAGTTTCTCACACAGTGTTTTACGGATAGTTTTCAAAAGGTACAAGTGTAGAATCTCACACAGTATTGTATCATTAGTTTTCAATAAGGTACACGTGTAGAATCTCACACAGCTTTGCATAGTTATTTTAACATAAGTTACCCATGTAGATTATCACACAGCATGGTAGCGTTCGTTTTCAATAAGTTACACAAGTAGAATCGAACACAGTGTTTTGTCATTTGTTTTCAATAATTTACACGTGTATGTTCTCACAAAGTGTTGGATCGTATGTTTTCAATAAGTTACACCTGAACATTCTCACACAGCATGGTATCGTTGGTTTTCCATAAGGTACACGTGTATAATCTCACACAGCGTTGTATCGTTAGTTTTCAATCATTTATACATGTAGATTCTCACACAGTGTTGTATCGCATGTATTCAAGTAGTTCAACTCATAGATTCTCACACATATTTGCATCGTTAGTTATCAATAAGGTACACGTGTAGAATCTCACACAGCGTTGTACCGTTAGTGTTCAATAAGGTACACGTGTAGAATCTCACACACTGTTGTATCATTAGTTTTCAATAACTTACACGTGTACATTCTCTCACAGCGTTGTATCTTTAGTTTTCATTAAGTTACACCTGGAGATTCTAACACAGCGTTGCGTCATTAGTTTTCAATAAGGTACACATGAAGAATCTCAAACAGATTTTAATTCTTAGTTTTCAAGAATTTATGCATGTAGTTTCTCACACAGTGTTGTCTTGTTAGTTTTCAAGTAGTTACACTTACATATTCTCACACAGTGTTTTATCGTTACTTAATAATGTACAGGTGTAGATTCTCACACAGCGTTGCGTAATTTGTTTTCAATAAGTTACACCTGTAGATTCTCACACAGATTTGTGTCGTTAGTTTTTTCATAAAGTACACGTGTAGAATCTCTAACATCGTTTTATCGTTAGTTTTCAATAAGGTACCAGTGTACATTATCTAACAACGTTGTAGGGTTATTTTTTCAATGAGTTGCATGTGTAGAATTGCACACAGTTTTGTGTCGTAAATTTACAATAATTTACATGTGTAGATTCTCATACAGTGTTGGATCGTTAGTTTTTAATTCAGTACACCTGTAGATTCTCACAGAGCATTTTATTGTTAGGTTTCCATAAAACAAACTTGTAGTATCTCACACAGCATTGTATAGTTAGTTTTCAATAACGTACAAGTGTTGAATCTCACACAGCATTGTACCATTAGTTTTAATTAAGGTACACTTGTAGAATCTCACACATTGCAGTATCATTAGTTTCCATAGGCTACACGTGTAGATACTCACACAGTGTTGTATCATTAGTATTCAAGAAATTATGCTTGTATATTCTCATACAGTATTGTATCACTTGTTTCTTGTTGATACACTTATGGATTCTCACACATTGTTGAATCTTTAGTTCTCAATAGGTTACACGTGGGGATACTTACACAGTGATGTATCTTTTATTTTCAATATGTTATACCTGTACATTCTCACACTACGTTGTAATGTTACTTTTCAATAAGTTATGCTTATAGATTCTCACACTGAATTGTACACTTGTAGATTATCACAAAGCATTGTAGCGTTAGTGTTATATTATTTTGAGTTGTAGAACCTCACACAGTGTTGTATTGTTACTTGTATCGTTAGTTTTCAATAAGGTACATGTGTAGATTCTCACACAGTAGTGTAATGTTAGTTTTCCTGATGTTAGGCATGCAGTTTCTAACACATTGTTGTATGGCGATTTTTCAAGTACTTACACTTATAGATTCTCACACAGTGTTGTATCGCTAGTTATCAATAATGTACATGAATAGATTCTCACCCAGCGTTGTATGGTTAGTTTTTAAGAAGACAGAGGTGTAGTTTCTCACACAGTGTTGTATCGTTACTTTTCAAGAAGTTACGTTTAAAGATGCTTACAAAGTATTGTATCTTTTGTTTTCAAAAAACCACACATACAGATTCTTACACAGTTTCATGTCGATAGTTTCCAAGAAGTTACACGGGTTGATCCTTAAATTGTATTGTGTAATTAGTTTGCAACAAGTTCCAGGTGTAGATACTTACACAGTTTTGTATCTTTAGATGTCAATAAGTTATACCTGAATTTTGTTACGAAGAAATGTATTGTTTATTTTCAACAAGGTACACGTGTAGAATCTCACACAGCGTTGTATCGTTAGTTTTCAAGAAGCTATACATGTTGTTTCTCACACATGGTTGAACTGCTAGTTTTCAAGTAGTTACACTTACAGATTCTCACACAGTTTTGCATAATTAGTTTTCAAGAAATTACACATGTAGATTCTCAAACTGTGTTGTATCATTAGTTTTCAATAAGGTACATGTGTAGAATTTCACACAGAATTGTATTGTTAGTTTTCAATAAGTTACACCTGAAGATTCTCATACAGAATTGTATTGTTAGTTTTCAGTAAGGTACACCTGTAGAATCTCACACATCGTTTTATCGTTAATTTTCAATGAGGTACACGTGTAGATTGTCACACAGCATTGTA
>NW_024431227.1:0-7171 GCF_017639785.1 Mesocricetus auratus
TTTTTTTTTCAAGTTTTTTTTTATTAATATTTTTTTATTTTCCATTTTAAATTTAGATAAGAAACAAGGTTGCTTCACAAGTCAGTACGAGGTCCCTCTCCCTTTCCCTCCCCTCTTCCCGTGCCATCCCCCCATCCCCCCCCGTTATCCCCTCTTTCCCCCAGGGAGGGTGAGGTCTTCCATGGGGGTGTCCATAGTCTGTCATTTCATATAGGGCAGGGCCTAGACCCTTCCCCAAGAGTTCAGGGTGAGAGTGCACCTCACATTGTTCTATGGGAGTCCAGAGACCGTGTGTATACTTGGGATGGGTACTGATCTGCTGTCCAAGGCTCAATAGATTACCTAGGCCTCCTCACTGACACCCAGATTCAGGGGGTCTTGATCAGTCCCATGCTGGATTCCCAGGCTGATGCCTGGGATTCAAGAGTTAACCTTTGTCTGGTCAGCTGTTTCTGGGGGTTCAACCAGCCCAGTCTTAATCCCTTTGATCATCAGTCCTCCCTCTCTGATACTGGCTTTCTTGAGGTCAGCTCAGTACTTAACCAGCCAGTAAATTAAGTTTCTGTTTCCCAGACACTCTGGCAATAGGATTGTAGGCTGGCACTCCCCAGATCTATGTCTAAAATCCATATATGAGAGAGTACATGCCATGTTTCTCTTTTTGTGACTGGGTTACCTCACTCAGGATGGTTTCTTCTAGTGTCATCCATTTGCCTGCGAATCTCATGATTCCATTATTTTTTTCTGCTGAATAGTACTCCATTGTGTAGATGTACCACATTTTCTCTATCCATTCTTCGGGTGAGGGACATCTAGGTTGCTTCCAAGTTCTGGCTATTACAAATAAAGCTGCTATGAACATAGTGGAACAGACATCTTTGTTATATGAATGGGCATCTTTTGGATATATGCCTAAGAGTGCAGTTGCTGGGTCTTGTGGTAGGTTTATTCCCATTTTTCTGAGGAATCTCCATACTGCTTTCCAAAGTGGCTGAACCAGTTGGCACTCCCACCAGCAATGGAGGAGTGTCCCCCTTTCACCACATCCTCTCCAGCATAAATTGTCATTGGTGTTTTTGATTTTAGCCATTCTGACAGGAGTGAGATGGTATCTCAGAGTTGTTTTGATTTGCATTTCCCGGATGGCTAAGGATGTTGAGCAATTTCTCAAGTGCCTCTCAGCCATTTTAGACTCCTCTATTGAAAACTCTCTATTTAGTTCTGCAGCCCACTTCTTAATTGGGTCCTTTGCTGTTTTGGAGACTTGCTTCTTGAGTTCTTTGTAAATTTTGGAGATCAACCCTCTGTCAGATGTGGGATTAGTGAATATTTTTTCCCATTCTGTGGGCTGCCTTTTTGTCTTGCTGACTGTGTCCTTTGCCTTACAGAAGCTTCTCAGTTTCAGTAGGTCCCATTTATTAATTGTTGATCTCACTGTCTGTGCTACTGGTGTTATGTTCAGGAAGCTGTCTCCTGTACCAATTCTTTCAAGGGTACCACCCCTTTCTCTTCTAAGAGGTTCAGTGTGGCTGGATTTATGTTGAGGTCTTTGATCCATTTGGACTTAAGTTTTGTGCATGGCGATAAACATGGATCGATCCGCATTTTTCTACATGCCAGTCTCCAATTATGCCAGCACCATTTGTTGAAGATGCTTTCTTTATTCCATTGTATATTTTTAGCTTCTTTGTCAAAGATCAGATGTTTGTACGTGTGTGGGTTAATACCCGGATTTTCAATTCGATTCCATTGGTCTGCCTGTCTATTTTTGTGCCAATACCAAGCTGTTTTCAGGACTATAGCTCTATAATAGAGCTTGAGGTCAGGGATAGTGATGCCTCCGGACGTTGCCTTGTTGAACAGGGTTGTTTTGGCTATCCTGGGTCTTTTGTTTTTCCATACAAAATTGATTATTGTTCTTTCAAGGTCTGTGAAGAATTGTGCTGGGATTTTAATGGGGATAGCATTGAATCTGTAGATTGCTTTTGGCAGGATTGCCATTTTTACTACATTGATCCTACCTATCCAAGAGCATGGGAGATCTTTCCATTTTCTGAGGGCTTCTTTAATTTCTTTCTTTAAAGATTCAAAGTTCTTACGATACAGGTCTTTCACTTGTTTGGTTAGCGTTACCCCAAGGTATTTTATGTTGTTTGTGGCAATTGTAAAGGGTGATGTTTCTCTGATTTCTCTTTCAGCCCTTTTATCATTTGTATATAGTAGGGCTACTGACTTTCTTGAGTTGATCTTGTAACCTGCCACTTTGCTGAAGGTGTTAATCAGCTGTAAGTGTTCCCTGGTAGAGTTCTTTGGGTCACTGATATAAACTATCATATCGTCTGCAAACAGTGAAAGTTTGACTTCTTCCTTCCCAATTTGTATCCCCTTGATCCCCCTTTGTTGTCGTATGGCTATAGCTAGAACTTCAAGTACCATGTTGAAAAGGTATGGAGAGAGTGGACAGCCTTGTTTTGTTCCTGATTTTAGAGGAATTGCGTTGAGTTTCTGTCCATTTAGTTTGATGTTGGCTGTTGGTTTACTGTATATGGCTTTTATTATGTTTAAGTATGTCCCTGTTATCCCAGATCTCTCCAAGACCTTTATCATGAAGGGGTGTTGGATTTTGTCAAAGGCTTTTTCAGCATCTAGTGAGATGATCATGTGATTTTTGTTTTTCAGCTTGTTTATATGGTGGATTACGTTGATGGATTTTCGTATGTTGAACCATCCCTGCATCCCTGGGATGAAACCTACTTGATCGTGGTGAATGATTGTTTTGATGTGTTCTTGGATCCGATTTGCCAGTATTTTATTGAGTATATTTGCATCAATGTTCATGAGGGATATTGGTCTGAAGTTCTCTTTCTTGGTTGTATCTTTGTGTGGCTTGGGGATTAAGGTTATTGAAGCCTCATAGAAAGAGTTTGGCAAAGACCCTTCTGCTTCTATTGTGTGGAACACTTTGAGAAGAATTGGTATAAGCTGTTCTTTGAATTTGTGGTAGAATTCTGCACTGAGGCCATCTGGACCTGGACTTTTTTTGTTTGGGAGACTTTTGATGACAGCTTCTATTTCCATAGGGGTTATAGGTCTATTTAAATTGCTTATCTGTACTTGATTTAGTTTTGGCAAATGATAGCTGTCCAGGAAGTCATCCATTTCCTTTAAATTTTCGAATTTTGTGGAGTACAGGTTTTCAAAGTATGACCTAATGATTCTCTGGATTTCCGCAGAGTCTGTTGTTATGTCCCCCTTTTCATTTCTGATTTTGTTAATTTGCGTGTTCACTCTCTGCTGTTTGGTAAGTTTGGACAAAGGTTTATCTATCTTGTTGATTTTCTCAAAGAACCAACTCTTCGTTGCATTGATTCTTTGTATTGTTTTCCTGGTTTCTACTTTGTTGATTTCAGCCCTCAATTTGATTATTTCCTGGCGTCTACTCCTCCTGGGGGAGTGTGCTTCTTTGTGTTCTAGAGCTTTTAGCTGTGATGTTAATTCTCTGGTATAACTGTTTTCCTGTTTCTTCATGTGAGCACTTAGTGCTATGAACTTCCCCGTAGCACTGCTTTCAAAGTGTCCCATAGGTTTGGGTATGTTGTGTCTTCATTCTCATTGAATTCGAGGAAGTCTTTAATTTCTTTTTTTATTTCCTCTTTGACCCAGGGATGGTGCAGTTGAGCATTATTCAATTTCCATGAGTTTGTAGGTTTTCTGCAATTTGTGTTGTTGTTGAATTCTAATTTTAAGGCATGGTGGTCTGATAAGATGCATGGAGTTATTCCAATTTTTTTGTAGCTGCTGAGGTTTGATATGTTGCCAAGTATGTGGTCGATTTTTGAGAAGGTTCCATGTGGTGGTGAGAAGAAGGTATATTCTTTTTTATGTGGATGAAATGTTCTATAGATATCTGTTAATCCCAGTTGGGTCATTACTTCTATTAGACCCTTTGCTTCTTTGTTGAGTTCCTGTCTGGTATTCTTGTCTAGTGGTGAGAGTGGTGTGTTGAAATCTCCCACTATAACTGTGTGGGGCTTTAGATGAGATTTAAGTTCTAATAATGTTTCTTTAACGAATGTGGATGCCTTTGTATTGGGGGCATAGATGTTCAGGATAGACACTTCGTCTTGGTGGGTTTCACCTGTGATGAGTATGTAATGACCTCCTTCATCTCTTTTGATTGATTTTATTTTAAAGTCTAGTTTGTTAGATATTAGGATTGCTACCCCTGCTTGTTTCTTGGGTCCATTTGATTGAAAATTTTTTCCCAACCTTTAACTCTCAAGTAATGTCTGTCTTTGAGGGTGAGGTGTGTTTCTTGTATGCAGCAGAAGGAAGGGTTCTGTCTTCGAATCCATTCTGCTAGTCTGTGTCTTTTTATGGGTGAGTTAAGGCCGTTAATATTGAGGGATATTAATGACCATTGATTGCTCATCCTTCTTCGATTTGCGATGGTTGTTGTTGGTGGAATTATGGGTGGAATTTCGCCCCTTTGTTCTTTTGGCTGTTGGTAGAGAGGGATTCTCTAATGCTTATGTTTTTCTGGTTGTAGTTAGCTTCCTTGGGTTGGAGTTTTCCTTCCAAAATTTTCTGTAGGGCTGGGTTAGTGGACACATATTGGTTGAATCTAGTTTTGTCATGGAATATCTTGTTTTCTCCGTCTATAGTGATTGAGAGCTTTGCCGGGTATAGTAGTCTGGGCTGGCATCCATGGTCTCTTAGTGTAGGTAGAATATCTATCCAGGACCTTCTGGCTTTCAGAGTTTCCATGGAGAAATCAGGTGTAATTCTGATAGGTCTGCCTTTATATGTTACTTGACCTTTTTCCTTAGCTGCTCTTAATATTCTTTCTTTATTCTGTATGTTTGGGGTCTTGATTATTATGTGGCGAGGGGATTTTTTTTGTGGTCCACTCTATTTGGTGTTCTGTAGGCTTCTTGTACCTTCATTGGCATGTCTTTCTTAAGGTTGGGAAAGTTTTCTTCTATGATTTTGTTGAATATGCCTTCTGCCCCTTTGAGGTGGATTTCTTCTCCTTCTTCTATACCTATTATTCTTAGGTTTGGTCTTTTCATGGTGTCCCATAATTCCTGGATGTTTTGTGTTAAGGATTTGTTGGATTTAAGGTTTTCTTTGGTTGATAAATCCATTTCTCCTAATGTATCTTCAACACTTGAGATTCTCTCTTCCATCTCTTCTATTCTGTTGGTAATGCTTGTATTGGTAGTGCCTGACTGTTTGTCCAGCTTTTCTATTTTCTGCCTTTCTTCAGATTGTGTTTTTTTTAGTGTCTCTATTTCAGTTTTCAACCCTTGCAGCGTTTGCATTGCTTCTTGCAATTTTCTGTTTATCTGTTCGTCCGTTTGTTGCCTTTTATGAATTTTTTGGTTTGTTCTTTCTTCCATTTCTTGCATTTTTTGGTTTGCTTTTTGTTCCATTTCTTGGATTTTGTGCTTTGCTTCTTCTTCCATTTCCTGCCTTTTTTGGTTTGTTTCCTCCTCCATTTTTTTCATTTTTTGCTTTGATTTTTCTACCATTTCTTGCATTTTTTGCTTTGTTTCTTCTTCCATTTCCTGCCTTATTTGGTATGTTTCTTCTTCTAATTCTTGCATTTTTTCTTTGCTTTTTCTTCCATTTCTTGCATTTTTTGCTTCATTTCTTCTTCCATTTCGTGCCTTTTTTGGTTTGTTTTTTCTTCCAATTCTTGCAATTTTTGGTTTGTTTTTTCTTCCATTTCTTGCATTTTTTTGGTTTGTTTTTTCTTCCATTTCTTTGAGGGATTTTCCAATATCCTCTTTTAGGGCCTCTATCATTTTCATGAAAGTGCTTTTAAGGTCGTTCTCTTCTGCTTCCTTCGCGTTGGAATATTGGGGTCTTGCTGGTGTGGAGTCTCTAGAATCTGGCGGTGTCATATTTGTTTTTCTGTTGCTGACTGTGTTTTTGTATTGTCTCTTTCCCATCTCTTCTTTTAGTGGGTGCAGAAAGAGCCCCTTCCTGGTCTGGGGACCAGAGTTCCCTTTTGGTGGGTGCTAGTAAGTCCAGTAATCTGGTGGTTCTTCTATGCCTTGTCCATATGCTGGTCCGTGGGTAGAGAAGAAGAACAGGAATCTGGGGCGCTTAGCCTCCTACCTGGTCCCCTGGACCCTATGCTGGGTCCTGTTGTACCTGATCCGGAACAGCTACTCCCCTGGTCTCCCTGGCTCCTGTAGTTTCCTAGTCTCTTTGATGGGAGAGAAGATCTGGAGTCTGGGGTGCTTGGCTCCCGCCGGGATTGGGAGCTCTGTGCAGTTCCCAGGCGATCTGCAGGCTCTGGAACACAGGCCGGGAAGCTGGCCTGTTTACCTGATGCTCCCGCCTGGATTGGGAGCTCTGTGCAGTTCCCAGGCGATCTGCAGGCTCTGGAACACAGGCCGGGAAGCTGGCCTGTTTACCAGATGCTCCCGCCGGGATTGGGAGCTCTGTGCAGTTCCCAGGCGATCTGCAGGCTCTGGAACACAGGCCGGGAAGCTGGCCTGTTTACCAGATGCTGCCAGAGGGACAGCTACTTCCCTGTGCGCCCAGCCTCCTCGCCTTTCCTGGAATCGTTGGTGGGAGAGAAGATCTGGAGTCTGGGGTGCTTGGCTCCCGCCGGGATTGGGAGCTCTGTGCAGTTCCCAGGCGATCTGCAGGCTCTGGAACACAGGCCAGGAAGCTGGCCTGTTTACCTGATGCTCCCGCCGGGATTGGGAGCTCTGTGCAGTTCCCAGGCGATCTGCAGGCTCTGGAACACAGGCCGGGAAGCTGGCCTGTTTACCTGATGCTCCCGCCGGGATTGGGAGCTCTGTGCAGTTCCCAGGCTATCTGCAGGCTCTGGAACACAGGCCGGGAAGCTGGCCTGTTTACCTGATGATGCCAGAGGGACAGCTACTTCCCTGTACTCCCAGCCTCCTCTCCTTTCCTGGAATCGTTGGTGGGAGAGAAGATCTGGAGTCTGGGGTGCTTGGCTCCCGCCGGGATTGGGAGCTCTGTGCAGTTCCCAGGCGATCTGCAGGCTCTGGAACACAGGCCGGGAAGCTGGCCTGTTTACCTGATGCTCCCGCCGGGATTGGGAGCTCTGTGCAGTTCCCAGGCGATCTGCAGGCTCTGGAACACAGGCCGGGAAGCTGGCCTGTTTACCTGATGATGCCAGAGGGAC
>NW_024431228.1:0-8823 GCF_017639785.1 Mesocricetus auratus
GGCGGGCTCACGCCCCTCAGCGCCTCCGCAGTATGAGCTTCGGCTGAATACTGGTACTGACTCCTTTTACCTTTAGAGGAACGGAGAAAAATACAAATGGCTTTTCCAGTATTCGAGAATGTGGAAGGCGGAAGAGTACATGCCCCTGTAGATTACAATCAAATCAAAGAATTGGCCGAATCCGTTCGTAATTATGGGGTCAATGCTAACTTTACCACAATACAGGTAGAAAGGCTTGCTAATTTTGCCATGACTCCCACTGACTGGCAGACGACAGTGAAAGCAGTGCTTCCCAACATGGGACAATACATGGAATGGAAGGCTCTCTGGTATGATGCAGCCCAGGCACAAGCTAGAGTTAATGCCACAGCTGAAGATGAGAATCAGAGGCAGTGGACATTTGAAATGCTGACAGGTCAGGGTCAACATGCCCTTAATCAAACCAACTACATCTGGGGTGTCTATGGTCAGGTGTCGGCCGCCGCTATTAAAGCATGGAAGGCCCTCACAAAAAGGGGAGAGTCCAGTGGACACCTTACAAAGATTGTCCAAGGACCCCAAGAGCCATTTTCAGACTTTGTGGCCAGAATGACAGAGGCCGCCAGTCACATCTTTGGTGATTCAGAACAAGCTATGCCCCTGATTGAGCAACTTGTCTATGAACAAGCAACCCAGGAATGTCGAGCGGCTATCGCCCTCGCAAAAGCAAAGGTTTACAAGATTGGCTCAGAGTGTGCAGGGAGCTGGGGGGACCCCTAACCAATGCAGGACTAGCTGCCGCCATTTTACAAACGCACAGGTATAGAGATTTATCTAATCGAAAAGCTTGTTTTAATTGTGGGAGAATGGGGCACCTTAAGAAAGATTGTCAAGCCCCTGAAAGAACAAGAGAATCGAAGCTTTGCCGTCGTTGTGGTAAAGGTTATCATAGGGCTAGCGAATGCAGGTCAGTCCGGGATGTAAAAGGGAGGCTTCTGCCCCCTATTGAAGAACCCAAGGTACCCCAATCAAAAAGCGGGTCACGGGGCCCATGGTCCCAGGGCCCTCAGAAATATGGGAACCAATTTCAGAAAAGCAATCAAGAGGAAGTAGAGGCTTCCGAGGAACCCCCGGAATGGACTTGCGTGCCGCCTCCGACTTCTTACTCATGCCCCAAATGAATGTTCAACCGGTCCCAGTCCATTCCCCTGGACCTTTGCCCCCTGCCACCATTGGGCTTATTCTGGGCCGTGGCTCCTTAACTTTACAGGGACTCATTATATATCCTGGAATTGTTGACCCGTATCATAAAGAGGAGATTCAAGTTCTCTGTTCTAGCCCTCGGGGTGTATTTTCTATAAAGCAGGGAGATAGAATTGCACAACTGGTGTTGCTGCCCTCCCTCGGGGATGGAGAAACCTACACTTTACAAAAAAGGGCTATGGGATCTTCTGGAAGTGATTCAGCCTATCTGGCTATACCCCTAAATGAGAGACCTACAATAAAATTGTTAATTAATGGAAAAGAATTTGAAGGGATAATGGATATGGGAGCAGACAAAAGCATTATTTCACTCCATTGGTGGCCGAAGTCTTGGCCCACTGTTGTTTCATCTCATTCTCTACAAGGTCTTGGATACCAGTCCTCTCCTGCCATCAGTGCCTCAGCCTTAACCTGGCGGAACGCTGAGGGCAAACAGGGATGTTTTACCCCTATGTGTTGCCACTCCCTGTAAATTTATGGGGACGGGATGTGTTACAAGCCATGGGCATGACCCTAACTAATGAATACTCCCCCAGGCATCAGCCATTATGGCAAAGATGGGGTATACAAACGGTAGAGGCTTGGGTAGGCAAGAACAAGGCAGAATAACACCCATTACGCAACACGGAAATCGGGGTAGAAAAGGACTGGGTTTTATTTAGGGGCCGTTGAGGCTTCACGACCCATACCGTGGAAAACAGAGGAGCCGTTATGGGTCTCTCAATGGCCTCTATCCTCTGAAAAATTAGAGGCTGTCACAAGATTAGTGCAAGAACAGGAACGGCTGGGGCATCTAGAGCCTTCTACCTCCCCATGGAATACACCAATTTTTGTTATTAAGAAGAAATCTGGGAAGTGGAGATTACTCCATGACCTGCGGGCCATTAACAATCAGATGCATCTTTTTGGCCCTGTTCAAAGAGGCCTTCCTTTGCTTTCTGCACTCCCTCAAGATTGGAAGCTTATTATTATAGATATTAAGGATTGTTTCTTCTCTATTCCACTTTACCCACGGGATAGACCAAGGTTTGCCTTCACTATCCCTTCTCTTAATCATATGGAACCAGACAAGAGATTTCAATGGAAGGTACTGCCGCAAGGCATGGCCAATAGCCCAACAATATGTCAGCTGTATGTGCAGGAGGCTTTGGAGCCAATTAGGAAGCAATTTACATCTTTAATCGTTATCCATTATATGGACGATATTCTTATTTGTCACAAAGAGTTAGATGTTTTACAAAAGGCTTTCCCCATGCTGGTGGCTGAATTAAAACAGTGGGGATTAGAGATTGCCTCAGAAAAGGTTCAAATTGCAGATACAGGCCTCTTTTTGGGCTCAATGATTACTCCCAAAAATATAGTTCCTCAGAAAATAGAAATTCGCAAAGACCACTTACAAACATTAAATGATTTTCAGAAACTTCTGGGAGATATAAATTGGTTGAGGCCCTTTTTAAAAATTCCATCTGCTGATCTAAAACCCCTCTTCGATCTCCTGGAGGGTGAGCCTCATATCTCCTCACCCAGAAAATTTACCCCTGCCGCCCACCGAGCCTTACAGATGGTGGAAGAGGCCTTACAGGAAGCACAATTACAACGTATTGAGGAGTCACTACCTTTTAATCTGTGTGTTTTTAAGACAGCTCAATTGCCAACTGCAGTCCTGTGGCAACATGGACCATTACTTTGGATTCATCCAAATGCTTCCCCTGCTAAGATTATTGACTGGTACCCTGATGCTGTTGCACAGCTCGCGCTTCGCGGAATAAAAGCAGCTGTTACACATTTTGGCAGGGATCCTGATTCCTTGATTGTGCCTTATACTGCTGCACAAGTTCAGACCTTGGCAGCCACATCTAGTGATTGGGCAGTTTTAGTTACTTCCTTTTCAGGACAAATTGATAATCATTTTCCAAAGCATCCAATTTTACAGTTTGCCCTAAACCAGGCTATAGTGTTTCCACAAGTGACAGCTAAAGACCCACTCCCAGATGGGACTGTGGTGTACACTGATGGATCAAAAACTGGTATGGGAGCTTATGTGGTCAAGGATAGGGTTATATCTAAACAATATAATGAAACTTCACCTCAAGTTGTAGAATGTCTGATAGTACTGGAGGTTCTTGAGGCTTTTCCAGGACCCCTCAATATTGTATCAGATTCCTCTTATGTGGTTAATGCAGTTAATCTCCTTGAGATAGCTGGAATAATAAGATCCTCCAGCAGAGTTGCTAACATCTTTCAAAAGATACAAGCTGCCTTGTTAAATAGGAGATTTCCTGTTTTCATTACCCATGTCCGAGCACATTCTGGACTCCCAGGTCCCATGTCCTTAGGGAATGACTTAGCGGACAAGGCTACAAAGCTGGTGGCCGCTGCCTTGTCTACCCATGCACAAGCAGCAAAAGAATTCCATAAGCGCTTTCATGTGACGGCTGAGACCTTGCGCCGTCGTTTTGCTCTATCCAGGAAAGAGGCTAGGGAAATTGTTACTCAATGCCAGAATTGCTGCGAATTCTTACCTACTCCCCACATGGGAATAAACCCACGTGGCATTAGACCATTGCAGATGTGGCAGATGGATGTTACTCATATTCCCTCTTTTGGAAGGCTTCAATATGTTCATGTTTCTGTTGACACCTGTTCTGGCGTAATGTTCGCCACACCCCTAACAGGGGAAAAGGCCTCATATGTGATTCAACATTGCCTTGAGGCCTGGAGTGCTTGGGGAAAACCCAGAATTTTAAAAACAGACAATGGACCAGCATATACCTCTCAAAAATTCCGACAGTTTTGTCGGCAAATGGATGTTACCCATCTAACTGGCCTACCTTATAACCCTCAAGGACAGGGCATTGTGGAACGTGCCCATCGTACACTCAAATCATATCTGATTAAACAAAAGGGGAGTATTGAGGATGTTCTACCCTCGGTACCAAGAGTTGCTGTATCCATGGCACTTTTTACCCTTAATTTCTTGAACTCTGATGCCCAAGGCCACACTGCGGCCGATCGACACAGTTTAGAGCCTGATAGGCCAAAAGAAATGGTAAAATGGAAAGATGTCTTGACTGATCTCTGGAAAGGCCCGGATCCTATTCTTATAAGATCCAGGGGAGCTGTGTGTGTTTTTCCACAGGAGGAAGAAAACCCCCTGTGGATCCCTGAAAGACTCACTCGAAGAGCTCCTTCACAACTCCAGAATAAGAAGGATGGAGGCCAAGTGGGTGATGAAGACTCTCCTACTCGGGATGATGGTTCCTAGTATGATGGGAGAGTTACGGTGGGCCATCATGTCTACCTTCCCCTACCGATGCCAGTGATGCAGAATGCCCAGGTGTTCCCTAGATTTTTCACAACTAATAGAGAGTTGGGGCTTGCCTTTTTGCCTTTAGATCCTCAGATACAGAGTTTTCAGGATGAGAGAACCTTGTCATTAGTAGGAAGCTTGTGCTTTACTGTGATTTCTTCATTAAAGGATAATTTTATTCATATGGATCCAGAAAGATCTAATGCTAATCCTTTTGAATTAATGGAAGCTGTACTGATCTTTCTCCTATGATAGTGAGAAGGGACAGATTACTTTTGATTGGAAAGGGGCATTAGGCAACAGTCTGAGTGAGGGACAGAGCTATGGATCATCTGATTGGTCCTCCTCCAATGTTAAGTATACCCCTTTTAAGAGAACTAATTATTCAGCTGCCCTTTATTTGGGTTGTGAGTAATGATACCTTAGGTAAGAATCAGAAAGAAATAAATTGCTCTGCTTAGAATTGTTTTTATGCATTATGCTGGGATGCTATTAAGCACCCTTTTGCTTTGGTAATGCACATGCCTCGATTTGTTCCAGTTCCTGTTGAGACGCCAAGTAATTTGAGTTTGTTTAGGGAAAAGCGAGATTTTTGGGATCTCTGCTATTATTGTGGGCCTGATAGCCACCGCCGCGGTTACTGCTTCGGTTACCGCCTCGGCCCTTGCACTTTCTGCCACTGTGCAGACAACTCAAACCATTAATGAACTATAGGCCACTGTGACCATGGTCCTAGATAAACAGGCCACTGCCAATTCTCAGATACAAGGAGGCCTGATGTTGGTAAACCAACAGATTAATTTGGTTCAGGAACAATTGGATATATTGTGGCAGATGGCCCAATTGGGATGTGAACAAAAGTTGCCTGGCCTTTGTGTCACTTCAGTACAATATGAGAATTTTACAAGAGCAGCTAACCTGTCACAAGCTCTGTCTCAACATTTATTACAGAATTGGACTTTTGAGTTTGAGCAGACACTCCGTGAGTTGAGAATGGCGATCCTGCAAGTGAATTCGACGCATCTGGATCTTTCTCTGATGGAAGGCCTCTCCTCCTGGATTTCATCTGCATTTTCTTATTTTAAGGAATGGGTGGGGGTAGGATCATTTAGCCTAGTTCTCTGCTGTGGAATAGTGTTGATGCTTTGGATGGTGTGTAAGCTCAGAGCCCAAACAAAAGAGACAAAGTGGTGGTGGCACAAGCACTTGCTGCCTTAGAACACGGAGCCTCCCCTGACATTTGGTTAACCATGTTAAAGCAATAGGTCGCTGGCCTCCCGGCTCTTGCACCCCACGAGGCTAGTCTCATTGCATGGGATAGAGTGGGTAGGCTTCAGCAGCCCAAGGAGTTGCAAGGCTAAGCACTGCACAGGAGAGGTCTGCGGTATAACGACTTTCTCCTGGGAGATAAGTCATCTTGCATGAAGGTTCTATGTCATGATCTCCTTCCCCCAGAAAAACGACATCGGACTGGTCAGGGCTCTCTCTGGGGATAAGACCCTGGAGAGGAGCTTTGTACATGTTCCAAATTTGCACATGGGGATTTGACCTCTATCTCCACTCCAAAGTTGTGGGTGTCCTATTGCTTCAAAAATAAATGAATAGGGGGAGATGTGAGGAGCCGCCCTCGCTATCGCTATTGCCGTTAGAAGATGGCGCTGACATCTGCTGTCAGTTGGAGTTAACCGTTAGAAGATGGCGCTGACATCTGCTGTCAGTTGGAGTTAACCGTTTAAGCTGTGCCTCTCCCGTGGCGTCATCTGGGGTGATGTGCAAACCACCAATCCCGGCTCTACACGTCTCACTCGGAGCTCCTAGGCTTATATAAGGGGCTGGGTTTCTTAGCTTGGGGTCTCCCTCTAAGAAGCTGATCATCTATCTCTCAAGATGCATTAAAGCTTTACTGCAGAAGGATCCGAGTGTTCTGCGTCGTTCTTGCTGGCGAGACGGTAGCGCGGGACACCTTGGTAATTCTGAAGCTTGCCAAGTTAGAAACTATTGTAATACTGCCATGGCTGAAGAACTTGTAAGATTTTATTGTCTCCTGTCTTACCAGAGGGAAGGAGACATTTTTATAACCACTTGTTTTGTGTGAGTGTATACTTTCTGTATTTTCTGCCAGTAAAGTTTTAGACTTCAGTGGAACTAATTCCAGCATGCTCAGTTTAATGTCTATCAGGTGTTCTAAACTAGATGCTCTGTGTACTGAAATCATTTTAGCTTTTCCATTATCTTGAAGCAGTTTGGAGTGGGTGTAGGGGAGAGAGTATTCAGATTGTCCTCAATGTATATATGTGTAAAGGAAGTTTCTCCAACTCTGTCTCACAGCTATGGAGTGTTGGACCTGAATTGAGCTCCAAAGCCTGTTCAGTTTCTCATATAGCAGCAGTGGCTTTTTTTCAAGGGATCCTTTGAGCTCATCTCCCCTGATGAACAGATAGAATTCAGACTCATTGTTTCAAGGAAATGAGATTTAAAAAAATCATATGTAAATTAAAATGACAAACTTTATGTTACATATAATTTAATCACAATTATAAAAAGCAGAATTTTATTGAAAACTGTTTGAACATACTGATGCCTACTGGTTCTTGTGATCAGCTGTGTTCACATATACTGTGAAAAATCTGTCTAGTGGTGTTGATGGGTACTCCTCTGGGATAGTAATTGGCTCATGCTGTTCAACTAGCAGTTAACTATGAAATGTCTTCTATAGCTAATTTGTCCTTGTCTTGTATTTAACTTGAACAGTTAATAATAAATTGTCATTGAAAACAAAAAAAAATCTGGGATTCTGTATTCACTACAGTAGCTGTCCTATAAACAAATGATAAACGGGCTGAGAAAGAAATCAGAGGAACATCACCCTTTACAATAGCCACAAACAACTTAAAATATCTTGGGGTAACTCTAGCCAAACAAGTGAAAGACCCATATGACAAGAACTTTGAGTCTTTGAAGAAAGAAATTAATGAAGAAAACGGAAAGATCTCCCATGCTCTTGGATAGGTTGAATCAACATAATAAAAATGGCAATCTTACCAAAAGCAATCTACAGATTCAATGCAATCCCCATCAAAATCCCAACATAGTTCTTCACAGACCTCGAAAGAAAACACTCAGCTACGTATGGAAAAACAAAACACCCAGGATAGCTAAAACAATCCTGTACAATAAAGGAACTTCAGGAGGCATCACCATCCCTGATTTCAAGCACTACTATAGAGCTATAGTAATGAAAACAGCTTGGTATTGGCACAAAAACAGGCATGAGGATCAATGGAATCAAGACCCGTCCATTAATCCACTCAACTATGAACACCTGTTTTTTTATAAAGAAGCTAAAATTATACAATTGGAAAAAAGAAAGCATCTTCAACAAATGGTGCTGGCATAACTGGAGGCTGACATGTAGAAGACTGCAGACAGATCCATGTCTATTGCCATGCACAAAACTTAAGTCCACATGGATCAAAGACCTCAGCATAAACCCAGTTCCACTGAAGCTGACAGAAGAGAAAGTGGGAAGTTGCCTGCAATGCACTGGCACAGAAGACCACTTCCTAAATATAACAACCAGTAGCACAGACACTGAGACTGACAATTAATAAATGGGACCTCCTGAAACTTCTGTAAGGCAAAGGACACAGTCAACAAGTCAACAAGGCAAAACGGCAGCCTACAGAGGTCTGATCTCCAAAACACATGAAGAACTCAAAAAACTATACATCAAAATACCAAATAAATCAATTTTTAAAATGGAGTACTGCTCTAAACAGAGAATTCTCAATAAAAGAATACCAAATGGCCAAAAGACATTTAAGGAAGTGTACAACTTTCTTAGGCATTAGGGAAATGCAAATCAAAACGACTCTAAGATATCATCTTATAAGATCAAAAACACCAATGACAATTTATGCTGGAGAGGATGTGGAGAAAGGGGAACACTCCTCCATTGCTGGTGGGAGTACAAAACTTATACAACCACTGTGGAAATCAGTATGGCAGTTTCTCAGAAAATTGGGAATCAATCTACATCAAGACCCAGCAATACCACTCTTGGTCATATAACCCAAAGGACACTCAGTCATATCACAAGGACCCTTCCTCAACTATGTTCATAGCAGCATTATTCCTAATAGCCAGAACCTGGAAGCAATCTACATGTCCCTCAACCAAATAATGGATAAAAGAGTATTACTCAGCTGAAAAAAAAAACAGCATCATGAAATTCGCAGGCAAATGGATGGAACTAGAAAAAACCATCCTGA
>NW_024431229.1:0-3677 GCF_017639785.1 Mesocricetus auratus
ATGTAGATTCTCAGATAGTCTTGTTTCGTTAATTTTCAATAAGTTACAGTGTAGATTCTCAGACAGTCTTGTATCGTTAGTTTTCAAGAAGTTACATTTATATATTCTCAGACAGTGTTGTTTCGTTAATTATTAATAAGTTATACGAGTAGATTCTTAAGACAGTTATATATCATTAGATTTCAAGAAGTGTTTAATACTTTACACACGTAGATTCTCACTCAGCGTCTTACCTTTAATTTTCATTAAGTTACACGTTTAGATTCTCAGACAGTGTTGTGTCCTTTATTTTCAAGAAGTTAAGTCTATAGATCCAAACACAATGCTGTATCCTTACTTTTCAATAACATACACATGTAGATTCTCAGACAGTGTTGTATCATTAATTTTCAATTAGGTACATATGTAGTTTCTCACACAGGGTTGTTTTGTTAGTTTTCATGAAGTGTGCATTCAGTTTAGAACTCAGAGTTGTATTGTTAGATCACGAAATTACCTAGATAGATTCTCACACAGTGCTGTGTAGGAGTGAAACCCACAAAGCTATCCACCCATGAGTGGTTGGACAAGTAAATTAACACAGGTAAATATAAAAGAAAGTGAAAGGAAAGGAACCTCCCTTTTCTCTTGGAAGCCAGCCAAACTTCTATCTCCTAACTTGTGTGAGTCTCTCTCTGGCAAATAAATATATTGTTTTCCTTATAGCATTGAATATAATCATTATATGGTGGCAGCTGTGTAGATTGGAAGCCCAAGACTCTGTGTCCAATGGCAGCTTGACTTGGCATCCCGAGGTGAGTGCTAATCCGCATTCCAGCCACCTGGCCTCTCCCTGCATCCTCAGCTGCATTATGCATGCTTGCTCCCATTTCTCCTGAATTCCATTCAAATGCTATCCCTCTGAAAATGTGGCCATTTCATCTGCAAGTGCAGGACCATGCTAACTCAGCTGTCACTGTCTGCCTCACATCTTCTGCTGCCACTCTGGATCCCGGGGAGGGACACCACCAAAGCTGCAAATTTCTACCACAAGACCTGCTCCCCTCCTCCACAGCAAATGGCCTCCTTGAGACCCGCTCCCCACCGCAGAACACTGGCCATCTGCTGCCCTCAGCCATCTGCTGCCAGCACCTCCAGCCGACTGCAGATTCCCTTGCTGTCCTGCTGCACAATCACTGACCCACTTCTCCCTTCCAGTGGCTTAGCAGCTACTAAAGCCACTGCCAGCTCTGCTGCAGTGAAGCGAATCCCTCAACTTCTGCAACTCCTCTTTGTTCCCAAATCTGTTGGCTAAGTTTTCACAGATTCCTTGGGAAGCATCCGATTTTTCGCAGAGAGGCAGTGTTTGGCAGTACACCTGTGCCATCGGCTGGCCAAGCATGGTAACTACAGGTATTATAATCTGAGACAAAACAAGAGGTTATTTTTCCAATATAGTAATCACCAATTGGTGGTAAGAACATCTAATTATAACGTGGCAGGTAATTTAACACTACAGGATTTTAGAGATTTCGTTACCAATGTGATGGATTATGCAGTAAAAGACAATTATGGTATTTTACATATGTATATATGTGCCAAGCTTGTGATCCATGTAATCACATGGAAGAAACATGTTCATATTATTCAAAAATTAGAGTTACAGTTCAGGAAAAAGGTGTTTTAGTTACCAAAACAGATAATTTGGGATTTGATCAGATCAGTCTTCGAGTCACATTTAATTCAATGTCTACTGCATTTATGGCTAAGATTGAGTCTAACCAGTTGGAAATTTCCAAATTCGTAGAGTCAATACAAAAATTAGTGTCAAAAATTCAGGTACAAGGGGAGTTAGTTTCCAAAACAGATAATTTGGAATTTGATCAGGACAATCTTTGAGGCACATTTAATTCAATGTCTATGGCATTTATGGCTAAGTTTGAGTCTAACAAGGTTGAACCTTCCAAATTAGCAGAGTCAATTCAAAACTTAGAGTCAAAAATTCAGGAACAAGGGGATTTAGTTAAATTTGATCAGGACAACCTTCAAGACATATTCAATTCAATGTCCACTATATTTATGGCTAAGATGGAGTTTAGCCAAGAGGAATTTTCAAATTAGCAGGATCAATACAATCTATGTCTGACAATAATAACTATCTAGTGGACAGAATGTGCTTTCTGGAAGGAAAATAGATGCCTTTGGAGTTTTTAGGGAGGATGGTATGAAAAGCTTAGAATCACGTTTACCTGAACAGTCCAAAGACTTAAAACAATTTTTAACACAGGAAATCCAAGACCTTAATGAACAGTTCTGGACTTGGAACAAATTTAATGGAGGAAATCCAAGACCTCAGTGAATATTCCAAGGAATTGGAACAATTTTTAATGAAGGAAATTCAAGACCTAAAGGATGACATGGTTGCAAAATTTCAATCTTTAGAAGATACATCATCTGAATCATCAGTTGTTGAGTCAACAGATGCTAGGCTACAGGAAATAAACTCTTATAGATACTCAGTGTTGTATCATTAGATTTCAATATGTTACATGTGTAGATTCGCACACAGTGTTTCAAGAAGCAACACATGTAGTTTCTCACAATGTCTTGTATCCTTAATTTTCAAGGACTTATATGTGTAGATTCTCAGCCAGTTTTCTGTCCTTTATTTTCAAGAAGATACACACATAGATGCAAACATAGGGTTGTATCATTACTTTTCTTTAAGATACACGTATAGATTCTCAAACAGTGTTGTATTGTTAGTTCTCAAGTAGTTACACCTATAGTTTCTCAAACAGTGTTGTATCATTAGTTTTGAAGTATTTACACATATAGTTTCTCACACAGTGTTGTATCATTAGTTTTTAATAAGATACACGTGTAGATTCTCAGACAATGTTGTATCGTTAATTTTTAATAATTTACAGGTGTAGATTCTCACAGTGTTTTATCGTTAATTTTCAATAGAGTACACGTGTAGATTCTCAGACAGTTTCGTATCATTAGTTTTCCAGTACATAATAATTTAGTTTCTCACACAGTGTTATTTCGTTAGTTTTCAAGAAGTTACACACATAGATACTCACATAGTGTTGTATTGTTGGTTTTTAAGAAGTTGTACATGTAGATTCTCTCACAGTGTTGTATCGTTAGTTTTCAAGATGTTATGCATATAGTTTCTCAAACAGTGTTGTGTTGTTTATTTTTATAAGTATCATATGGAGATTCTCACACAGTGTTGTATCGTTAGTTTTCAAGAACTTACATATATATATATATATATATATATATATATTCTCAAACAGGGTTGTAACATTAGTTTTAAACAAGTTACACGTGTGGCTTCTCACACAGTGTTTTATCGTTAATGTTCAAGACGTTACGCTTATAGATTCTCACACAGTGTTGTATCGTAATTTTCAAGAAGTTACACTTGTAGATTCTTAATACAGTGTTATTTCATTTGTTTTCAAGAACATACATATATAGAATGTCACACAGTGCTATAAACTTAGTTGTAAATAATTATGAATAAAGATTCTCACACAATGTTTTATCGTTTGTTTTCAAGATGTTACTCACTTAGTTTCCCACAAAGTGTTGTATCCTTTGTTTTCAATACGTTATTCATATAGATCTGCATGCAGCTTTGTATCGTTATCGTTCAAGAAGTTACACATGTAGTTTCTCACACT
>NW_024431230.1:0-11191 GCF_017639785.1 Mesocricetus auratus
AAAAATAAGTTTTAATGCCGAGTGAAAGGGTGGCAAATGATGGGCGAGAAAATAGGAAGATGATGAGCCTGATAGAGCAACTTCAATTGAAGTCTGCTTTTTCTCTTGGTAAATAAAGAATGTCTTTTCACTTAAAAAAAGAAGACAGGATGCAGCGATTGGATGACCAGCAAATGACAGACTTTCTGTCTGGGCTGGAATCCTACAAGGTTCTGCTTCTGGGAAACATTTAGAGATACTTTGTTTTATAAAGGTACATGTAAAAGTATAGAAATACAGAAGCTCAGATCATAGATGAAATAAACTAAGAGTAAAATTGTGGAGACAAGATTTTCACCATGGCATTGAATACAATTAATACTTATTCTTAGGGGATCATTCAGTGATGGAGGTGAAGCAATCTTTCAACTCCTTTGTTTTTGTTGTCACCAGATCTAGCTGGCTGTTCAGACTCTCCATCTGATGTTTCACCTCCTTTTGGTTTAGGAGCACTGGGGTTAGTGTTAGCTCTCCAGCAGCAACTGTGTGGTGACAAACACAAATAAGATTGCATTGTGACCTACTATATAATATATACAGATCATTCTGAGCCATCAAAAATGTTTGAGAATGCTCCTGGCCTGTGTGATTCAGTGGCATACTAGTGCATTTTGACCCATGCTTGAGATTTCCCTGCAGGGGTTCTCAGCTCTCCCACCTCTGAAGGAATTGCATATCTTACATTACTCCTTTCTCCTGTCCCTTCAGCACATAATTCACATAAGAAAGAAAGAACATCCTCAGGATTATTCACAGCTGCAGATTCTCCATTCAAAACACCTGTAGATTTCACAAGTCTGTGGGATTAGTAGCTAGGATGCAATTACTGAGTCCAGAGTCATGCAGATCATTCTTGAGAATACAAAGCATCCTGACATGTCACCCCAAGCATGTGGTTATATGTTTGTGGAAAAGCCATACAGGTGCAGAACATGATCACCAGACTCACAAAGTCACATCACTGACTAATCAGGGCACACAGAGAAGTTCCACAGTACATAAAGTTATCTACTGAGGTTGAAGTACAGTGATGACCACCCTAAAGCTGGCACACACCACTAGTCCCTCCAACTGGGTGATCTCATTTTGATACTGGTCCTCCATCAAGCATCACTTTACTGTAAGATTTAAATCCAAGAGCTCCCAGGCGAACAACTTTGGTCTGCCAGTTCCTGGCATCTGGGAGAGACACATTTCTAGCCTGGAATAATTGTCTTCAAGACCTATCAGGCAGTAAGTACAATTTCTTCCCAGAAGCCCCAATGCCTGTTCTCCATTACATAAAGTCCAAGCTAAACACAACCTTCTCCTGGGATCTTCCCATCTTCATAGCAGAACTTCCTCTTCTTCCTTTTGAACCTTATCTTCTTTGACAGTTTAAAATTAGGCTGAATATCAACCTTCTTCTGGCTCTCTCTGGTCTGTCTCCCCTTCAAAGTTGGTGTTGCTACAACAAATGTGACATCGCAGGATTCCATGGTCTCCAAGACACAATAGAATTTCAAGAAGGGCCTACTGATGTCATGTGGAATGAACTTGGCCTCCCTGATAACCAGCTTTCCTCATAAAGAAGCAGAAGTCAGATTTCCCTATTGCGGAATTTCTCATGGGACACAAAGCAAAACCTTCTGTACTTCTTTATTGAAAATAAAATTTGTAAATCCTTTAAAATCTCCCATATGGGGCATAACTCTGCAGATTGCAGGCTCTGTGTCATGTGCATTTGCTTCCTGTGAATATTTTTTTCTGTTTATAAGAGGAACTAGAGGTTTAGTAGTTGAACCCAGGCAGGTTTATGTTGTAGGAATAATAAGAGCCCAAAATACAGTGTTGTGTAGGATCCTATCCAACTTCTATCTAAACCATGTCATGGATATCTGATCAAGCCTTGCTACACTTAGTTTTTTGGGGGGTGTTTACGAGACAGGGTTTCTCTGTATTGTTTTGGAGTCTATCGGTCCAGCCCGGCCTCGAACTCACAGAGATCTGCCTGCCTCTGCCTCCCGAGTGCTGGGATTAAAGTCATGAGCCACCACTGCCCGGCTTACACTTAGTTTTTCATGCAAATGTCAAGACAGTTGGTGATATCTTGCCATCACAGTGTACTTCTCAGTTCAACATCTAGTGGATTTTATAAGGTAAGGATAAACAAGCCAGGCCCATGTGAACCGTACTCTAGTCTGTTGGGGAATTCAGGGAATGATCTCAGGTGTTTAGGAATGTTTCTTAAAGCTCTAGCTAAGAAGTTTTTGGAGAAGGCTTAAGAGTGGCCAGCTTTGTAGTAGCCTTCATAAAAGCCAATTGTCTGTGAAGGAGAGCATGTTTTTGCAAGACTAGGAAATGAGAGTGATGGTTGATACTATGCTTTTACTACAGTAGATCTCAGAATGTACTCAGAAATGGTTTCTTCCAGATAACTACTTTTCTCTTGTCAAGTTCTCCTGGAGTGACATCATCACAAATATGCAATAACATTATGAAGGTTGGAAAACAATATCCTTCAAGGTCTCTTTGACAAATTCCTAAGCTTGAACTAGACCCACTGCAGGCCCACTAATAAAACAAGCCTGCTTCTTCACACTGTTCAAATGAACACTAAGTCTCCAGTGAGCTAAGACCCCATTAAGTTACTCCAGGAATAATTCAAAATATTTATAACTGTACTCAAGATAGAAGAGCATCCCTGACTTACAACTAAGTCTTTCGTGTTCTGATGCTAATAATTGCCTCCAATTACTAGGTGGAAAGAGAGGGTTCTGCCTGATGCAGAAAATCCAGGATTGTCTCTCAAATAGAGGAGGCTTTCTGATCTCTAATTAACACCTGTGCGAGAGGAGAAATGAGAATGCTCAGGCCCAAGACATCGCGTATATCCACAGAATGCTCTATCAAACGTCCCACTTATTCATTTCTATTTATATAGTTTTTGCTAGGGTCTTATGTAGCAAAGATATGCCTCAACCTCATGATTATTCTGTCACTAATTCCATGTTACTAGGATCAGAGATATGTCACCACACCCTATGTCTAGAATCTCATCATTACTATTTGTTTCATTTAGTGATATCAATTTCCTCTTCAATAAGGTGACTAATAAATGAAAAATAACCTCATGTCTGTTCTCTTGTCTAGATTGTCATTACTTGCTTAGTCATCTTGACTCTCAATCACTTCAAGCAGTAAATTTAAATGTTATATATTTATATATAGCTTATCTTTGTATGTCTCCCTTTCATTTGATATTTTTGTTGTCCAAATGATTGACTGTCACACTCCAGTAAGGCCAAGAATTCAGGTTTGGAAACTTTTAGTGGCATCTATGAAAACTCCAGTTTTCTGTATGCCTCTCCATAAGATTTTACAGGGTTTATGTTCCATTCTTTCCTATCCCAATACTAAGATTGAACTTAGGACATTGCACATGCTTGGCAAGTTCCCTATCTACCCGTTACATTCTTAGATTGTACAGCATTCCATTCATCTTCTACAATGACTGCAAGGCAAGTAAGTGTCAACAATAAATTCAACTATCAATTTGGACCTCATAATACTTATCCTTGAGAACTGGTGATAGAATGCTCTCAATAGGAAGAATTTTTACATGAAATACAACAAGAAGTGCCTTGGCACACATTCAGACTCTGGACTGTTTAGTCTGAGAAATGTTGATATTAAAGAATATTTGGTTGACACTCCCCCAGTTTTATGCTGCCAACTTACTTATCACACATAATTTATTACTATATTTTGAAGGGTTATATCATATATGATCTAGGATGTCTTCCTCCTAAGTCGCTCTTCCTTTTTCAATTTCAGAGATGAGGGGTTGCATTCCACTGACTACATACTACTCCACAAGCTTCTATGACATATTTGCCACTGCCACCCTCCTCCTCCTCCTCCTTTTCCTCCTCCTCTTCTTATTCCTCTTCCACTTCTCATGGTTTTATGATTGTTAATACTACCTTAGTACACTTAAATCAGTTTTCTGTGTAACCCTGGTATTCTTGGAACTCATTTATACACAAGATATGCCACAATCTCATAACAATCTGCCTGTATCTTTCTGCCTCCAAATAGTGAATTTTATGAAATGAGCCAACATGCACAGTTATATTAAATAATCTACATTTATTTTCTGTGTATGTCTTTTAACAGAATGTACATATGTGTAGCCAATGAATTCCTGGGGACCAATAAATGTAGAAGAAAGCATTAGGTTCCCTAGAAATGGAGCTATGGTCAATTGTTAGCCATGTGGTTGCTGGAAACCAAACCTTGGGCCAGTAGCAAGAGCAGTCTGTGCTAAAAACCACTAAGGCAATCTCTTACAAACAATAATATTTTTTTAGACAAGATTCCTATTATTTGATGAATACTCATAATTTTCATTCCAAATCTAAAACTGCAAGTACAGAGATTGTTAAACTGAGGCAATATACTTCCTGGTTTTTTTCATTTGTCAAAAAGCCAGGCTTAATTTAAATTTCAAATAAGAGTATTTCTGCCCAGGCATTTATGGTACATGTTTTCAATCCCAGAACTCAGGAGAAAGAGGCATCACATGTCTGTGAGTTTGTGGCAATCCTGAGTTCCAGGTCAGTCAATACTCTCACTTACAAACTCTCACAATGTAAAAACCAGGCAACTTTGCATGGTCAGGTTGGTTTTGCAGTCCTTTAATCCCAAAACTTGGCAGGCAGAGTGAAACAGAACTCTGAGTTAGAGAGTTGACCACTGAATAAATTGTGATCCATAAACCAACATTGACTCTCCCATGCTAACCAAGCAACCATGAATCTTCTTAAATCACTCCCACCACAAACCATCATAGAGGGGAACTTGTGCTCCTGTCTCTGAATCCACTTCTCCTTGCCCATCTGGGCACTCCTTGCCTGTGGACTGCAGGCAGGTCTACTCGACTGCAATGGACCAAGCAAGTGCCAGGAGCCTGACAGAGGTTTGCTGGTCCCGCTCCCACCCACCGGGAGTGAGAGTGCCTCAGACACCCACAGTGAGACCCTTCAAAATATTGGACCTGCTTTCAATCACTGGAAAGAAACTTGGATGTGTACCCACCGGGAGAAGAAAAGTCATTATCTGCACCCACTGGAAGAAGGAATGGGAAGATGACAGTATAAGAACACATTCAACAACAGAAAAACAAATATGTTAGTAAAAATGTCTAGGGACTTTTCACCATATTCAAGGTTTCTTTGAATAACTCTGTCATGAGTATTTCCCCCTCCATCTGTCTCAATTTCCCTGTATTGTGTAAATGTAGTACCATCACAAATGGAAAAAATAAATATATACATTTCATTGTGAATACATTAAAATTTTCAAAATTCAAGTTTTTTTCTAAAAAAACAAGAGTGTATTAATAGTTTAAATGTTAGGTAGTAGGAGAAGTAAATGAAACACAAGGGGAAATATTAAAGATTATATCTAAAGAATTTCAACACTGACTCATGGAAAATATAGAAGTCTGCTTTGAGGGATAAATTAAATTTCAGAAAGGAGAAATTCATTTAAGATAGAATAAGTGTTAAAAATACATAGGATAATTAAAAATAAAGATAAATAACTCCACCCTCAGGAATAACTGTTTTTCACTTTCCATGAAAATTAATATAAGTATAATGCAAAAAGTGACTTGCATTTTAGGAGAACATAAATGATGACATAATGTTAGTCCATGAGTGGGTGGGTTTGTTTAAGTATGTGGGAGATATACTAGAATGTGACACAATGTGACATCATAACTGTTGCCTGGTAACCCTGGTGGAATTCTTTTTACTAATATCAAGGGCCCAAGAGGCATACAGAGGCTGAAATGCCTGTTATCATTTAATATTTTACCCTCCCAAGATAAGTGTCCTATACATTCTTTAATGACAGAATATGAAGAAAATTATTCTACTAACCTGGCCATAGCCAAAGCCCAGTATTTGTTGGCCAGGTATAAATGTTTTCCAAGTCAATACCTAATAAAACAAAAATTTGTTCTGTTGAAAACCAGTTCAAAGTGTCTTGTTGATGTATGCTCTCCTTCCTAAGAAGAAAAACTGTGGATTTAGAATATTAAATGACTCAGAGGTATTTATCAAACTGTGAGTTTCTCTTTGTTATCTACCTTCAGCAAGGTTTTTAATGCCTTTCTTAGGGTAGACTGAGGAATAATGGACATTTGTCTATCTAGAAAGAAGCAGACAACCAACTTCTTCTATATGATGGCCTCTAAAAGACTAGATATACAATGTCACTATTACCTTGTAAGATTGTAAATATTGCAGGATTCCACTGAACTTGCTGTCCAGAAGAAAGCATAATGTCCAGCACCGCTGTCCATGGGAAGATGTTGCTGTTACATCCTGAGACATCTGTGAATCTGACACTGCCCAGTGTCAATTATGTTTTTTTCTGAGACTCCTATTAGATGCTGACTAAGAATGAGTTTGCTTTCTGCTTTCTGTATATATGTTCTCTGAGGTTTCAAGAGATGCCAACTTTTGGGACTAGAGGACTGCAACACCACCCTGAGCTTGAAAATTTTGCAGGTTTTATTTTGAGAGTGTGTATAAGTGAAAGAATCTTGGCTGTACTGAAACTCACTCTGTAGAGCAGAATAGCCACAAACTCTCAGAGATCCACATGACTCTGTCTCCTTTGTACTGGGATTTAAACTTGTGCCAGGCATGCCTGGCAAAAACAGTTTTAATTGAAATTCAT
This sequence comes from Mesocricetus auratus, assembly GCF_017639785.1. Lineage (NCBI taxonomy): Eukaryota > Metazoa > Chordata > Mammalia > Rodentia > Cricetidae > Mesocricetus > Mesocricetus auratus. The sequence goes on from NW_024431230.1 coordinate 6,772, forward strand.
AAGTCAAACTGGCACTGTGAGAAATGAAAGAGAAAACCAGGAGGTCTGATGGTTCACTCTGAACGTGTAGTTTGAGATGGGCTGAAAATTGTGACTTTTGACCATATCATAGGACTCTTGTTGAATAGTGGTTTTAAAGACAGGCAGATCTTTTTAAAGGACCCAAGTTTGTTTCCCAACATCCACATGGTTATCAATGTTCCTAGCTCCATTTCTAGAATATCTGATTCTCTCTTCTACCTTTCATCATTCGCAGCAACTCATTAGCTACACATGTACAATTCCTCAAAACTCATACACAGAAATTAAATATAAATTATTAAACATAATTGTGCATGTAGACACACTTCATAAATTTCACATTTTGGAAGCAGAGGCAGGGGGATTATTTTATGCAAGAATTGCAAGAAATGGAAGAAAAGACAAACCAAAAATTTCAACAAATGCAAGAAAGAAAGGAAAAGAAAAAGCAAAAATTACATTAAAATTTCAAGTGTGCAAGGGTTGAAAGCTGAAATAGATACAATCAACTATGCAGTCTGAAGAAATGCTGTAAAGAGAAAAGCTGGGCAGTCAGGTACTACAGATACAAGCATAACCATTAGAATACAAGAGTTGGAAGACAGAAACTCTGGTGTTGAAGATACACTAGGGGAAATAGATTCCTGGACCACAGAAAATCTTAAGTCCAACAAATCCCTAAAACAAAATATCCAGGTAATATGGAACACTGTGAAAAGACCAAACCTAAGAGAAGAAGGTGAAAAATGCACCTCAAAGGGTCAGAAAACATATTCAACAAAATCCTAGAAGAAAACATGCTAATGAATGTACAAGAAGCCTACAGAACACCAAACAGAGTGTACCACCAAAGGAAATCCCCGTGCCACAAAGTAGTAAAAATGCTGAACATACAGAACAATGAAAGAATATTAAGAGCAGCAAAGGAAAAAGGCCAATTAACATACAAAAGCAAATCTATCAGAATCACACCTGACTTCTCCATGGAATCTCTAAAAGCTAGGTCGTCCTGGATAGAATTCTACCAACAGTAAGAAATCACGGATGTCAGCCCAGCGACTATACCCAGGAAAGCATTCAATCACTATAGAAGGAGAACATAAGATATTCCACGACAAGACCAGATTTAAACAATATGTATCCACTAACCCAGTCCTACAGAATGTTCTTGAAGGAAAACGGCAACCCAAGGGAGTTAACTACAAGCAGAAAAACATAGGCAATGGATAATCCCACATTACCTACAGTCAAAAGAAAAGAGGTGGAAATCCATATATAATTCCACCACCATCAACTGTTGCAAAACAAACAAGAATGAGAAATCCACCAAGATGAATTTTCAATTTTGAACATCTATGCCCCAAATACAAAGGCACCCACATTTATAAAAGAAATATTACTAAAACTCTTATCACATATAAAGCTGACACAGCTATAGTGGGAAACTTCAACATCATACTCTCAAATCTAGACTGGATTATCAAACAGAAACTTGACAAAGAAGTAAAAGAACAAAGAGAAGTTGTGACACAATGGGAATTAACACACATCTATAGAACATTCCACCCAAGTAGAAAAGAATATACATTCTTCTCAGCACCACATGGAAGCTTCACAAGTCTTGACCACATAATTGGAAACATATCAAATCTTAGCAGGTACAAAAACTTGGAATAGCTCCATGCACGTTATCACACCACCATGGTTTAAAATTGAATTCAACAACAACCAAAATTCAGAAACCCTACAAACTCATAGATGTTGAAACGAAGGTCATTTTTGATAACCCTAAACATCCTGAAATGTCACTCCAAGGGCATGGCTATAGGTGGGTGTGGATGCATTACTGGTGTAGAACATGATCACCAGACACACAAAGTCAAGATCAAGGGCAAATCAGGCCACACAGAGAAGGAGTATAGTACTTAAAGTTATCCACTGGTGTTGCAGTACAGTGATAACCTGCCTTGATCTCGGCACACTCTACCACTCACTCATTATGTTGCTGGTCCTCCATCAACCATCATTGTACTGTTATTATTTTAAACCAAGAACTCCCAAAAGAACAGGTTTTGCCATGCCAGTTCCTAACTTCTGGGAGGGACAAATTACTAGCCTGGCATCTTTGATTTCCTGAATCCCTGTCAGGCAGTAATGTCAAAATACTTCCCAGAAACATCAGGGCTTGTACCCCATTACTGGATCAAGCCTAAAAACAAGCTTCTCTTGGGAGTTCCCCATCTTCTGCCCAGGTATCACTGTTCTTCCTTTTGAATCTTTTCTTCTTTGAGAGTTTAAATTGAAGCTGAATGTCAGCCTTGTTCTGTCTCTCTCTGGTTACTCTCTCCTCTCCATAGTCTTTCCTAAGGAGATCACACAATCTTGCCTACATGTTCATCTTTGAACCTTAAGGGCACTTAAGAACTATCCAAAGGCAGTTGGTATTGCTAGAACACAGGTGACCAGGTGAAATCACTGGATTCCATGGTCTCCAGAGCACAAGTAATTTCAGGGAAGGGGCCACTGATGTCATGTGGAATAAACATGTCCTCCCTGCTAACTAGCTTTCCTCATACCTTAGGAGAAATCAGGTTTCCCTGTACAGGAATCTCTCATGGGACAGCACCTGCAGAACCTCCTTCTTCCAAAGTAGATTTCCCTAATTTGTTGGAATACCTTGAGTAACTTCCACATGTGGGATGAATTCTGCAGATTCCAGCGTCTCTGCAGTGTGCATTTGCTTCCTGTGAAAAATTATGTTTCTAATAGGATTAGCAGTTGAGGAGTTACACTCAGACTGGCTTGTGTCCTGTAGCAATAATAAGTTTCCAAACTAAGTTATGTCTAGGCTCCCCTAGCGGCACTACATTCAGTTTCCCAGGTTACTCACATCCCTCTGTTGTCTAATTCATGCCATGCATATCTGATATGAGCTCAAACCTTTCTACACTGTTACTATTTATCCAAAATAACATGTCTAGACAATTGGAGAAATCTTGCCAGCACACTGTACTTACATACAAATTATTGTAGATTTTAAAAGGAAAAACAAGCCAGGCCTATGTGCAGTCTACACTTATCTATTGTCATTTGTTTAAGCTGCAATATTGTATTGTGTCTACCTATAAAATGAGATGTTCCAAGTGTACTTCACCATGAACATTCTGTTTAACTGTCCTATCCTGTTGTACATGGATTTAATAGGCTATTCTTTTGTTATAATATTGTACCAAGTCTTCTGTTGGGGTATGTTCTGTCCTTCTATTGTGGAATATTCTGTTCTTTCTCATATATATATATATATACTAAGATCAACCTGTGACACTTGTTAGAGCCTGAAAATATTCAACGACAAGCTACTCTTGTTCATTAGGGATATAAAAAATGTCTTCTGTCAAAAGATCCGTGTTGAGCATAAGACACAATTTTGCTATTTGTGAGGTCATCTGACATGGAAGGACCCCATTAGGACTATGTTGTAACTGCCTGCTTTCCTCCTCCAGATCAGAAAAGCTGTAGCATTAGCTGAAGCAAGTTTCAGAGCATGATGAGAGCATACTGCAGGCTCTGTCCCAGTGAATTGACCCTCAAATCTACAGTTATCCCACCACATTGTATTGACAATGGGGAAATTGTTCACTTTCAAAACCATTTTCTAACATGTAGTTGGTCCATGAACTCAATCTTCAGATCCTTAAAAGGAATATTTGCAAATAGGTAAAGGGAAAGAATAGAGAAATAAGGGGAAAATAAATAAAGGAATAACCAGAAGAAGGGAAAAAACACACAAGATATAATCATACATTAAATTGAGTAGGAGGGACTAGTGGAGGATCGATAATGGGAAGGGAGAATTTGCAGGGAAGTAGGAAAAAGAGGTAAAGAAGGTCAAATACAGGAGGGATACAAATAAAGAAATACTAATTATTTATTAAGGAATACATATAAATAAATGCATACATAAATATAGAAATACATTATTTACAAATAAAATAATAATATACATCAATTTGAGTATATGTTCGTTTAAATATATTTAATATATATTAAATAAATATATATTAGCTCTTGTAACAGAAGTTAATGAGAACTAAGCAATTAATATGGTAGTAAAATGTATTTGGTTTTGTGGACACTTGTGGGGAGAGTATTTCATTTTATCACTTCATATAAAGGAAGAAGTATTAACATTCTTTGAGGAATTATGCATAATAATCACAAAAACATACAAACCTCAATTTTCTGAAAATATCCATGTGTGCTCAACTCCAAGGATAGAGAACAGAATTACGAAGACTCAATATGACTCTAAATAAATTCAAATTTCCAATGTGGTGTTGATACCCTGTAACAAAGCTTTTAAATGCCTTCAGATAGAATAAGTTCAGCAGCTCTTTTA
>NW_024431231.1:0-7693 GCF_017639785.1 Mesocricetus auratus
CGCACACTGTTGTATCCTTAGTTTTTAAGAAGTTGCACATGTAGTTCCTCTCACAGTGTTGTATCGTAAGTTTTGAAGATGTTATGCATGTAGTATCTCAAACAGTTGTGTGTAGTTAATTTTTATATGTTACACGTGGAGCTTCTCACACTGTGTTGTATCCTTAGTTTTCAAGAACTTACGTATATACATTCTCACTCAGTGTTGTATCGATAGTTTTCAATAAGTTACACGTGTTTATTCTCACACTCTGTTGTATAGTTAGTGTTCAAGGAGTTATGCAATCAGTTTAGAACTCAGTGTTGTATCATTAGATTTAAAGAAGTTACGTATATACAATCTCACACAGTGCTGTATATAGATTCTCACATAATGTTTTATCGTTTTTTTCAAGATGTTACTCACTTAGGTTCCCACAAATTCTTGTTTCCTTTGTTTTCAATAAGTTATGTGTATAGATGTGCACGCAGCTTTTTTTGTTAGCTTTCAAGATATTTACGTATGTAGTTTCTCACAGTGTGTTGTATCATTAGTTTTCAATAATTAAACATGCAGTTTCTCACACTATGTTGTGTCATTAGTTTTCCAGAGGTTACACGTGTAGATATTCAGACAGTGTTGAGTCCTTTATTTTCTAGTAGTTAAACATTTAGATTCAAACACAGGGTTGTGTTGTTACTTTTCAATAAGATTCATGTGTAGTTTCTCACACAGTGTGGTATTGTTAGTTTTGATTATGTTACAGGTGTAGAATCTCAGACAGTGTTGTTTCGTTAATTTTCAATAAGTTACATTTGTAGATACTCACACAGTGTTGTATCGTTAATTTTTAAGTAGCTACACGTGCAGATTCTTAGACAGTGTTGTTTCTTTATTTTATAGTGGTTACAAATATAAATTCAAACACAGTGTTGTATCGTTACTCTTCAATAAAATATACTTGTAGATTCTCAGACAGTATTGTATCGTTAGTTTCATAGTAGTTACACATGTAGTTTTTCACACAGTGTTGTATCATTAGTTTTCAAGTAGTTACACATGCAGTTTCTCACACAGTGTTGTATCATTTTTTTCAACAAGTTACACGTGTAGATATGCAGACAGTGTTGTATTGTTACTTTTCAATAAGTTACACATGTAGATTCTCACACAGTGTTGTATCGTTAATTTTCAATAAGTTACACTTGTAGATTCTAAGACAGTGTTGTATCGTTAGTTACTACATTAGTAATTTCTGGAAACTAAGTTATTAACTTAGTTATTAACTTAGTTTCCAAGTAGTTATGCATTCAGTTTAGAACTCAGAGTTGTATGGTCAGATTTCAGGAAGTTACATAGATAGATTCTCACACAGTGCTGTATCGTTATTTTTCAAAAAGTTACCCACAAAGATACGCACACAGTGTTGTATCATTTGTTTTTAAGAAGTTTAAGTGCACATGTAGATTCTCTCACAGGGTTGTATTGTTAGTTTTCAAGATGTTACAAATGTAGTTTCTCAAATAGTGTTGTGCCATCAATTTTTATATGTTAACTGGAGATTCTCACACTGTGTTGTATTGTTAGTTTTGAAGAACGAACTTATATAGATTCTAACTCAGTATTGTATCATTAGTTTTTAATAAGTTACACTTGTGGATTCTCACAGGGTGTTGTATCTTTACATTTCAGGAAGCTACATATATAGATTCTCACACGATGCTGTGTCGTTAGTTTTCAATAAGTTACGAATATAGATTCTCACACAATGTTGTATCGTTTTTTTTCAAGATGTTACTCACATAGGTTCCCACAAAGTGTTGTTTCCTTTGTTTTCAATAAGTTACACATGTAGTTTTCCACACGGTGTTATATCACTAGTTTCCAAGAAGTTATACATGCAGTTTCTCACACAGTGTCGTATCGTTAGTTTTCAATAGGTTACAGGTGTAGATTCTGACACAGTGTTGTATCGTTAGATTTAAATAAGTTCCACGTGTAGATTCTCACACAGTGTTGTGTCCTTAGTTTTCAAGAAGTTACGTATATAGATTCTCAGACAGTGTTGTATTGTTAGTTTTCAAGAAGTTTAGCTTGAAGTTTCTCACAGCATTGTATTGCTTGTTTTCATGTAGTTACGTGTGAATATTCACACACAGTGTTATATCGTTAATTTTAAAGCATCTTCGCATGTAGTTTCTCACACAAACTTGTATCATTAGTTTTCAAGAAGTTATGCTTTTAGATTAGCAGACAGTGTTTATCGTTAGTTTTCAAGAAGTAAACCATGAAGTTTCTCACACAGTGTTGTGTTGTTTTTTTTCAAGATCTTTTGCATGTGGTTTCTCACACAGGGTTGTATCATTGGTGTTCAAGAAGTTAAGCGTATAGATTCTCAAACACTGTTCTATCATTCAATTTTGAGAATTTACACATGTTTTATCTTAACCCTAACCCTAACCATAACCAAACCCTAATCCTAACCCTACTCTAAACCTTAACCTAAACCTAACCCTAACCCCAACCATAACCCTAACCCTAAACCTAACCCTAACACTAACCCTAACACTAACCCTACCAGTTAGATTTCATGTAGTTACGCCTGGAGTTTTGAATAGATTTTTGTACAGTTAATTTTTAATAAGATATGTTTATAGATTCTCAGACAATGAGAATGGAATTATGCATGAAATATTCATAGAGTTTTATATATTTTGTTTTCAAGAAGTTACACATGCAGATTATCACACAGTGTTGTACCGTGAATTTTCAAGAAGTTACACTTACAGATTCTCACACAGGGTTGTATCACTAGTTTTCAATTAGTTTCACTTGTAGATTCTCAAACTGTGTTGTATTTTTTGTTTTCAAGAACTTACACATGTAGTTTATAACACTGTGCTGTATTATTAGTTTACACGTGTAGATTTTCACACATTGTTGTATCGTTAATTTTCAATAAGTCACATGGGTAGATTCCCACACAGTGTTTTATCGTTAGTTTTCAATAAGATACACGTGTAGATTCTCACACAGTGTTGTATCGTTAGTTTTAAAGTAGTTACGCTTATAGATTCTTACACAGTGTTGTATTGTTCGTTTTCAAGAAGTAACAGATGAAGTTTCTCACACAGTGTTGTATCATTTGTTTTCAAGAATTTAAGAATGAAATTTCTCGCACAGAGTTGTATCGTTAGTTTTGAAGCATTCCTCATGCAGTTTCTCACCCAGCGTTGTGTCATTGGTTTTCACGAAGTTAAACATACAGATGCTCAAACAGTATTCTATCGTTAATTTTGGAGAAGTTACACAGTTTGGTTTTCAAACCTAATCCTATCCCTAACCCTAACCCAAACCCAAACCCTAATCCTAAACCTAACCCTATCACTGACATTAACACTAAACCTAAATCTTCCTGTTAGGTTTCAAGTAGTTATGCCTGGGGTTTGGCATATAGGTTTGTACAGTTACTTTTCAATAATTTATGCGTATAGATTCTCACACAGTGTTGTATTGTTAGTTTTCATGGAATTACCCATGAAGTTTCTTATAGAGTTTTATATAGTTTGTTTACAAGAAGCAATGCATGTAGATTATCACACAGTGTTGTACCATTAGTTTTCAAGAAGTTACATATATAGATTCTCAGACAGTGCTGTATTGTTAGCTTTTAAGAAATGATTTAACCCTGTGAGAATCTGCAAATGTAACTTCTTGAAAACTAACTATAAAACATTGTGTGAGAATCTATATTCATAACTTTTTGAAAACTGACCATACAACATAGAGTTTGAAACTGCACGCCTAACTTCTAGAAAACTACCGAAATAACTGTGTGAAACTACATTAGTAATTTCTTGAAAACTAATGATACAACACTGTGCGAGAATCTACTCCTATATCTTATTGAAAATTAACAATACAACACTTTGTGAGTATCTACATGTGTAACTTATTCAAAAGTAACTATACAACTCAGTGTTAGAAACTACATGCGTAGGTTCTTGAAAACAAACGGTAAAACACAGTGTGAGTGTATACACCTGTAACTTATTGAAAACTAACAATACAACCCTTTGTAAGAATCTTCTATTGTAACTTCGTCCTGATTACCAATCACTGACCCACTTCTCCCTTCAGTGGCTTAGCAGCTACTAAAGCCACTTCGTTCTATGCTGCAGTGTAGCAAATCCTGCGACTTCCGCAACTCCTCTTTGTTCCCAAATCTGTTCGCTAAGTTTTCACAGGTTCCTTGGGAAGCATCCAATTTTTCCCAGAGAGGCAGTGTTTGGCAGTACACCTGCGCCATCGGCTGGCCAAGCGCGGTAACTACAGGTATTTTAATCTGAGACAAAACCAGAGGTGATTTTTCCAATTTAGGAATCAACAATTGGTGGGAAGAACATCTAATTGAAACATGGCAGGTAATTTAACACTGCAGGATTTTAGACATTTCGTTACCAATGTGATGTATTATGCAGTAAAAGACAATTATGATATTTTTCATATGTATACGTGTGCATGCTTGTGATTATTGTGTTAATACATGTAATTACATGGAAGAAACATGTGCATATGCTTCAAAAATTAGAGTCACAAGTTCAGGAAAAAGGTGATTTAGTTAACAAAACAGATACTTTGGAATTTTATCAGTACAACCTTCGAGGCACATTTTATTCAATGTCTATGGCATTTATGGCTAAGATTGAGTCTAACCAGGTTGAACTTTCCAAATTAGCGTAGTTAATTCAAAACTTAGAATCAAAAATTAAGGAACAACTGGATTTAGTTAAATTTGATCAGGACAACCTCAAGACACATTCAATTCAATGTCCACTACATTTATGGCTAAGATGGAGTCTAGCCAGGAGGAAATTTCAAAATTAGCAGGGTCAATTCAATCTATGACTGACAATAATGACTATCTAGTGGACCAAATATGTTTTCTGGAAGGAAAAATAGATGCCTTTGGAGTTTTTTGGGACCATGGTATGAAAAGCTTGGAATCATGTTTAACTGAACAGTCCAAAGACTTAAAACAATTTTTAACACAAGGACTTGGAACAGTTTTTAATGGAGGAAATCCAAGAACTAAAGGATGACATGGTTGCAAAATTTAAATCTTTAGAAGATACACCACCTGAAAAATCAGTTGTTGAGTCAACAGATGCTAGGCTACCAGGAAATAAATGAAACATGGCTACTAGATTTCCTAAGGTGTCCTTCCCAGTAACCATGGTAGAAAAGAGAGCATCCCGGTGTAACCAAACTGGTTACACTACACCTAAATGGGAACCTATTCCCATGAAAGAAATGAAAGCTATAAAACAAGTGATAAACACATGGACTACTACTAATAAGATAAGTGACTCAGATTGGAATGATTTAATATCTGCAGTGTTGGACCAGTCTTCCCAAATACATTGGAAAGCTTTGTGGAGACAGGAATTCAAGCCCTTGAACTTCAAGGATTGAAGGATGGCCTTGAAACTCCCAAAAGTAAGATTATTTGGGAGAAGCAATTTTCTGACCTGCAAGTCCAAGCTGCTTATGATGAGCATACATTTGATTTATGCAAAACAGCAGCACTAAATGCTTTGGATAAGGTTCGTTAACCAGGGGAAAAAGTTGAATCATATTCAAAAGTGATACAGGGTCTGAGAGAAAGATTTTCTGAATTCTTACAAAGATTATCCAGAGCAGTAGATTTACAAATAACTGATCCTAATATTAGGCGACTTCTTACAGAAACTTTGGCTTAGGAAAATGCAAACCCACATTACAAACAGATAGTGTGGCCATTAAGATCAGATCAGCACCATTGGAAGAATGGATCATATATACAACCAATGTTGAGTACGATAATCCAGAGGCAGGAACCTGGATAGGAGAAGCCATTTCTAAAGGATTTAGGAGAAATCAGGATGAAAAATGGCATATCCATGAGGAGATACCAAATTGGGCTGGGGAATGAATCTTCAGAAAAAGACATTGAAACTTTAGATGTTTTAATTGTGGTAAAATAGGATATTTGAGTAGGAATTGTAGACAAAGCATTCCCAGAAATAATTCTTCTACCAGAAATAATTCACACAGAATGCCTCACCCTCCAGGTCTCTGCAAGAGGTGCAGAAAAGAGAGACACTAAACCAAAGAATGTTGGTCAACCACAGACAGACAACGTAAGCCTTTGCAGCCAGTAAATGCGACCAGGGGCTTCCCTGTAGAGGCCCCAAGATCAAAGGTGATTTGATCTTTCCCAGTAACAGTGGAGGACAGCCTCTCTCAGGACAATTAGAAAATCCACAGCCTTTTGTAAAGACTAATGGCACTGAGGATAACAGATTAGTTATTGAGGAGGAGCTACTTGATACTGGAGGAAATAAAAAACATATATTCTGGCAAACTTCTGTACAACATCATAGACCCAAATTAGCTGTAAAAACGAATAATAAATTATTTTATGGGGTTTTAGACTATGTAACAGATGTAACAATGATAACTCAAAAAAACTGGCTGATATTTTGGCCCTCTAAAGATGTAAATGTTCAATTTCTTGGAATCGGGACCTTATCTCATGTGAAACAAACTGTCAGATGGATAGAATGTATTGGATCAGAAGGGCAGAGAGGAAGTTTGAGACCATATTTCGCAGATATTGCTATGAATCTTTGGGTCGTGATTTATTGCAGCAATGGAATACCCAAATTAACATTCCTCCTCTATCAGATATGGAGCATAGACAAACTCTAGATGGTAGAAGAAATGTTGAAAAGCATTACAGAAAGCAGATGGCAAGCATACAGGCAGTACAAAAACAGGATGCTAATGTCAAACCTACATAGAAACTGAAAGCTCTGCCCTTAAAATGGCTAACAGATGAACCTGTCTGGGTAAGTCAATGGCCTGTGACATCTGAGAATTTAGAGGCTTTGGAGAAGTTACTTCTGGAACAGCTAGATGCTGGACATATTGAAGAATCAACTAGTTCACGGAATTCACCTGTTTTTGTTGTCAAGAAGAAGTCTGGTAAGTCGAGAATGGTTACTGATCTTAGAGCCATCAACAAGGTATTTCAGCGTATGGGATTTCTACAACCTGGGATGCCACTACCTTCTCTAATACCTAAGGATTTGCCAATTATAGTTATAGACTTAAAAGATTGCTTCTTCACAATGGCATTACAAGAAAATGATACAGAAAAGTTCGACTTCACAGTACCTACCTATAATATTTCCTAACCGGTACAGACATTCCAATGGAAAATACTACCTCACAGTATGTTAAATAGCCCAACTTTGTGTCAAAGTTTTGTGCATAAACATCTAGAAGTAATTCGCCAAAAATTTCCACATTCGTTAATATATCATTATATTGATGACATATTACTGTCTGATTCAATTAAGGATACTTTAGAAAAGGTGTTTGAAGCAGTAAAAGAAACTTTGCCTCACTGGGGATTGCAAATTGCCCCAGAAAAAATACAAAGAGGAGATTCTATCAACTATTTAGGTTATAAAGAAGACGCTCAGAATATTAGACCGCAGAAAGTACAGATCAAAAGAGATCGTTACCGGACTCTTAATGATCTTCAAAATTTTTTAGGAGAAATCACTCAATTACAGACAATTAGCGATGTAGAAGGGCATGATTTAAAACACCTGAAAATGGCTTTAAAAGAAGAAAAGACCTAAACAGCCCATGAATACTATAA
>NW_024431232.1:0-6363 GCF_017639785.1 Mesocricetus auratus
GAGATCCAGAGAGAGACAGAGAGGGAGGTACGTATAAAGGGGCAAGAAGAAGGAGTGGGAGGAGGAGGAGGATGAGAGGAAGAGGAAGAGAAAGAGAGGATGGAGGACCATGAGGACTATGAATAGTAAGAAAAGATCCAAGAGGGGGACAACAGTGACAGTGATGAGCAAGAATAGGAGGAAGAGTTCCATATGTTCCCTAAAGGAAGACAAGAAGTGTGGAAAAGAGAAGAGCCAGGAGGAGAGTAGGAGGACAGAGAAAGGAAGAAAATTGAGAGGAGGATGAGGAAGAGAAATAAGGGAGAGGAGAGATATATGGAGAGTAGAAAGAAGAAGGAGACTTGAGGGGATGTAATTTTCACACTGACAACTTTTGTATTAAAGGAAATATCATTTTGCTCCTGGAGAAGCTGCAATTCCCAAAATTAGGACCAACTTTCTTTCTCAGTCAACAACTTTTGCTTTACACTTGAAGACATATACAGGAGGTTGAATAAGTTTTGTCATTAAAATAAATTTCATAATATTTTACAAGTTAGTAGCTTTCATAAGGCAGGATTTTAAACTTTATCCTTATTTATACTTGAGACTTAAAATTTGAGTTGAAGATTTAAAGTCCCTCTGTTATCAAAAAAAACAGTAAACCATAGATAGACAGGAAAACTTTCTGATCCTTTTTATAGTCTATCATTATAAAATATCACAGTTTCTTTTATGACTCAGTTTATCCTACTAGCTAAAGTTGAGCAAAGACAAAGAGGCTAGACATTTATCTTTAAGTAAGTTACTGTTAACCTGAGTAGACCCCAGGAATACATAAACATTATTTGTCAAATATATATTGTTCCTTATTTAAATTTAGAATCCTGGTGTTGAACATAGTATTAGACATGGTAGTTAGGGATAAATCTCTAAGTCAGTCTTCATTAATAGGCAAGAAAAACTGAGCACGGAGAATTAGGAGGTAGTGTTGATCACAACTGCCATCTTGTCTCTCCATCGTCTCCCCAAACTGCACTTTCAAGGTCACTCAGCAGCTCAAACCTCAAAAGACTTTCAGAGTTCCTCTGAGAAATGACAGCAGACTTGGTTGGTGCCATGGATCACACACACAGGGCAAAACTGTAGACTTAAACAACTGGTTTCTGTGAGACCTGGCAGCCCTTTTCTGGCATTCTTCTGGACAGAGTTTATGGAAGGAAGGACACATATGATAAATGTTAAGCTAATCAGACATGAAAGAAGAGGAGAGAGGCAGAAAGACAGGTGACAGGCACACACACAATTATACAGGGAGAAAGAGACAGACAAAGATAGGGACAGTTGTTACTCACATGGGGAGAGGTTTTAAAATCATTTATGAGATAAATGAAGTATATTGTGAACTTTTATTGCTTCATTGTTGGAAAATGCAGCAACTTTATCAAATTTATACTTGTATTCAATATATTCAGTAGAATTCCCTTCTGTCATCTCCTTCCATGCTGCCCCTGTGTGACAGTTTAGTCTTAGTCCATTTAGAGTGACTTCAAGAGCACAAAGCAGTACGACTTAACACAGAGGCATTAAATAGAGGTTAGTATTGGATACTAATTTCTATGATAAGGCAATTGGAATGCAAATTATTTGCAAAAACCAACTTTGTCTGAAGACCTAGTCGTAAGGGCCTCAGAGGTTAATCTAAAACAAATTTGCTAAAACAACACAAAACAATCATTTAGTTACCTACTGCACCAAACTCAGTACTCACATGTGTGTCATAACTAGTTTAAAATCACTTTTCTAATTCAGAAGCTATTTGATAAAGAGCTGGCAAAGCCCGTGTAAATCATGACGCAGATGCTTGGCAGTCAGCCTGCTTCTGGGTCTACTGAAGCTAATAGGTACCAGAAAAACTTACACCCTGCAGGAACAGGTGCAGACATCCCTCAACAGCAACCGTGACTACTGCCTGGATGCCTATAGGTATTGAGCCTCCTACCCAGCAAAGATGCTCATGGCTGCCAGGAGTAATCCCGACACTCCACATGGGCTAGTGGAAAACTGTGGACATACTTGCTTCACAGTTTCAAGTACAGACTTTTTACTTTTACTAAAGTAAAACTTGTAGAAATGCATTAGCTTACAATTAGATCTGTGCTCATGTTACTTGCTGTATGTCTATGATCTCCACAAATATTCTCCTGCAGGTAACAGTTTCTGCCATGACAGAAATCTCAGACACAGTTGAGGAAGAAAATGTGTATCAAGACTGAAAAGGAGAAAGAAGTGTGTGTGTGTGTGTGTGTGTGTTGTGTTATGTTCTGTGTGTCTGTGTTATGTTCCTTGTGTCTGTGTTATGTTCTGTGTGTGTATGTTCTGCTATAGAAGGTAGAAAAACTCTGCCCTCTCCATTTTGTAGCAGTGTTATTAGGTTCTGTACAATAAGCCAATGGTTTTATATGCACTGAAATTGGAAGGCAGTGAAGAGTTTAGACAGCATGAAACTGCCTGCTATTCTTGTCTTGAAAATGGAGAAAGGCTGAGAGCTTACTGGAGGTATTGAATATATACATTTTATCAATATTCACATCATATATGTGTGAGTGCAGTTCCTGATACATAATGATACTTTGGTTATAAAAAGGGCACAAACTAAATGAAAAAGCACTGGCTTGATAGACACCGTGTGCCTCTAGGTTGGAGAGACTGCCAAGAACTGAGCCAGAAAGACACAACTGACAGGCAGAAAACTCTCCTGAAGGCATATTCCTCAGCTTTCATCTCCAAGGGCCAGGTTCCTTCAAACGAGGGACAATCCCTGGAGGGTAGAATTGTGGGAAGTTATTCAACCAGCTCTTTCTATACTATTCACTCTGCCCACTTTTCTGTCTCTAACTGAAATCTCAAAATACTTTCTTCTAAAGTGTCCTTTTGAGACTGTGTTTCCTTGCAGCTGGCAACAGTAGTGGTTTGAAAACAAAATGATGCCTGCAGGCTCTTGTGTTTAAATATTCAGGTTCGTGCTGGGGGCAATGCTTTTAGAAACTCTCGGACTTTTGAACATGGGTTCTGGGATTGGACCTCAGGCTTATAGCCCAGCCACACTCTGCCTCTGTGCCTGCTTCTTGACCCAGCATCCTGTAATAAGCACTGAGCTCCTACCCTTCTGGACAAAGAGACACCACCATGCCTTCTTCTTCTTGTTGGACTAACTCTTCCCCCACTGAAGACCTTGCTCAGTTTTTCAGTCTGTGACTAACAATGAATACTAATGTTTGGCATCCTCTTCTCCAAGAGGCCCTGTATGAATTTGCATCTCTCCTGCAGTTAGATAGTTTGAGCATTGTAGATTTGCACTCTGAGCCCCTCTAGCATCTCATTCTGCAGGTGACCTGACTAAACTTCCAATGAAAGAATTCTGAGGAATATTGTAAACTACAGTGTTTAAAAGTGAACCAGGAGCTGGGCATTGGTGGTGCACACTTTTAATCCCAGCACTTGGGAGGCAGAGGCAGGTGGATCTCTGTGAGTTCAATGCCAGCCTGGTCTACAGAGTGAGTTCCAACAGAGCCTCCAAAACAATACAGAGAAACCCTGTCTCACAAAACCAAAAAAGTGAACCAGATTTGTGAGAAACTTGTACCTAGATTCAAGTGATTCAAGCCTGAGCATCAGAGCTTTAAGGGCATCAATCACAATTTCTGTTCCACAGACTTATCATCTTTTAAGCATCTTATCTGTGGGATATTTTGGGCAATGGGAAAGAGATATTGGAACATCACAATAGGCTTCATACCTAATCTTTTCAACCAGGAGAAAAATGTGCTTCAGGGACTAAGGTCTATTGCTTTGTGTGCATAATAGCTTCTCTAACAGTCTTGAACTGTACTAATTACATATAAGTTTTTTTCAAGAAAGTAATTATTCAAACCACTTCTACACTCTGTGAATGGAGTGAAGAGCACCCTCGCTGCATCTGTGCTGTACCTATATGCAGATTCACAGAGAATACCGTAGTTTTAAGATCACTGCATCTTTCTTTTGGTATAAATAGAAATCAAACTCTCATTCTTGTCCAAATAGTCTATGACTTTGCCTACTTGTCACAAAATCCAAAGGTTGATAAAGTTTCTGAACACTAGAACATTCAGAATGCATCATTGTCTCTCAGACAGATGCACATCCAAGGAAACAGTGACTGTGGAGCTGCCACAGAGAAAACTTCCCCTTTCATGTTAACCACTTCACACTGCATGTCTCCTGATGTTACAATATTGGGGTCACCGCTATTCTTTCAGGGGATTCTAGGCAGGAAGGAAGGGAATTAAAAACTTCTGTTCCTCTGTAGCAACCCACATCTTAGGTGCCATATGAGAAACAAATATTGGCATTTCTACTTCCTGAAAAAAATGTAATGATCAGTGTTCTGTAATAACATGGTAGGCAAATAAGGCATAGCAATATTAAATAATAGACTCTTGTGGTTTCTATTGCTGTTAAGGTCACCATTTCCATGGCATCTCCTATAAAGGAAAACATTTAATTTGGGGCTGGTTTACACTTTAGAGGTTTAGTCCATTATTAGCAGCACGGTAGGAAGCATTGCAATAGACAAGCAGACATGGTGTTGGAGAAGAAGTGGAGAACTGTACATCTGGATAGCAGGCAGCAGAAAGGGAGAGAGAGACAGATAGCGAGAAAGAGAGACGAGACATTGGGCTTAGCTTGAGTATCTGAAACCTTAAAACACACCCTCAACAATGCACTTCCTCCAACAAGACCACACCTCCTAATAATGCCACTGCCTCTGAGCTAATGGGGGCCATTTTTACTCAAATCACCATGCCCTGTTCCCCATAGGCTTGAAGGCATATCATGATGCATGTATTACAACTTCAAAAGTTCCAGCAGCCTATAAGTATCCTCACTGGTTCAAAGTCTTTTCTCGGACTCATGCAATCTCTTAAATATAATCCCTTGAAAAAGACAAACTGAAAAAACAGATCACATGCTGCTAACTTGTAATGGCACAAGATACATATTACCATTCTAAAAGTGTGGAAAAGAGGCATAAAAAGGAAATGTTCCACCAAATCTAGACCAACAAACAGTTGGGCAAATTCAAATTTTGTATCTCCCTGACTGATGAAAACACTCTCTGCAGATCTCCAACTCTTTTCAGCTTTGTTGACTGTAACACACATCTCTCTGATGGTCTGGCTCCACTCCCTGTTAGCAGTTTTCCTTCGAAGGTATCTCAAGACTGTGGCATCTCCAACATCTTGTGGTCTCCAAGACAATCCAGGCTTCACCTTCAGAGCTTCAAGCAAAGTCATTTCTAGGCCCCCATTCAGGAACAAGCCTGACACATGTATGGACTCAGTGGCTTTCCTCTAAGCATAGAGATTCTATAACCTCTTTTTTTCTGTCATTGTCACTAAAGCCAGAAACACATGGCCAAAGCTGCTAAGTTCTGTTGTTTTGTGGGTTAGAAGATAACCTGCTCACTCAAGTGCATCTTCACCAGCTTCCCTTTTCAATAGATTTCTATTGTCCTGGTACTCATTACAAAGACAAAGCTTGTCTCAAAATCCAATATCTGCTGTCTCTGCATTCTGGGTGCTGAAATTGAACTTGTGCACTACCATGTCTTGGCCCAAGCTTTTTGTAAATTTGTTTTCACAATTTTGAAGCTTAGTTAGCTGACACCTTTCTCTGAGATAATTACTCCTTTTTATTCCAATTAGTATCAAGGGTTTCTTTAATATGTTTATATTGCCTGGTGTTCATTTTCTTCTCAAACTATAGATTTTATATATTTCCTTTCTCTTTTCATTATAGATATGTATAAGTATGGCCACTAATAACCAAGCAACACAGTCAATACAAGACTGCCTTGAAATCTCCTCTGCCAAAGCTTTTAATCCATAAGTCTTTAATTTAGCCTCAGACAGATTTTTTGAACAAGGATAGAAAGTAGTCACATTATTCACCAAAATATCACAAGAATGATGTCTAGGCTGCATATTAATATTCTTCTCTTCTGAAACCTATTGTACCAGGCATTCACAGTTCAAATCACCCCAGCACCTATCTTCCATAATGCTACTAGTACGGCCCCTTAAGCACCGTATACATCATTCCGGTACTTTACAAATTCGAAGTCCCAAAGTCCACATTTCTCTAAATAAAACCAAGGTCAGGCCTAGCACAACAAATTCTGTCTTAGTTAGGGTTTCTATTGCTGTGAAGAAATACTGTAACCATGGCAACACTTATAAAGGAAAATACTTAATTAGAGCTGTATTACACTTCAGAGGTTTAGGCCAATATCAGCATGACAGAACATGGCAGAATTTAGGCAGACATGGTACTGGAGAG
>NW_024431233.1:0-1436 GCF_017639785.1 Mesocricetus auratus
CCTCACATTAGCCATATTGGTTGGTCTGGGTGCAGCAGGTGCTGGCACAGGAATTTAATCCCTAATCCACACAAAGGACTCTGTTAATGCTCTAACCTGCACTGTTATTAGAGATGTAGATGAGCTAAAAAGAGGTTTAGATTACTTAGAACAAACTGTTGGTTCCTTAGCTGAAGTTGTACAACAAAACCGCCGCGGCCTCGACCTCGCCTTTTTGCGGGAGGGGGGGAGTTTGTGCCGCCCTTAAAGAGGAATGTTGCTTTTTCAAAGACAAATCAGGATTAGTTAGAGATAGTATCAGAAGAGTTGAACAGAGTCTGGAAGAAACAAAAAGAAATTTGGATCAAAGTGAATCTTGGTACAAAAATTGGTTCTCTACCTCCCCCTGGCTATCGACTTTGCTGCCTAGTTTGTTAGGACCTTTTATTGGTTTCATGTTACTTATTTCCTTTGGTCCTTGGGCATTTCGCCGCCTTACTGGTTTTGTTAAAAATCAGGTTGATGAGGCTACCAAAAATTCAGTTCTGGTTCACTATCAGCAGCTCTCTCAACAAGACCCCGAAGAACCTGAGGCTGTAGACAAACCTACATTCCAGCCTTTGAGCTTTCAGGAGTTTGTGTACCTGGCCAACCGCCCGCGTTCACTCTGCTCCAGGCTATGGAGATGCTTAAGACGGGGATAGCTTGGTGCCAGAGTCTGGGAGCAAACATGGCCCTCTAAACGTTGCAGACAAAAACTTAATTCGTATCCTCTCTCACCATGTCCAGAACTGGAAGCCCACCAGGTAACCTAAGCCAGGCACTTCACCCAACTGCTCTCTTCTTTTACTATATAGAAAAGGGGAAGATGTTTGGGACTGCTAGAACCTTGAACAAAATGGAGTCTGACAACCGTTTCTTGGCCTTCTGACTACATGACTACTAGCACACATGCCCTTGAGACAAAGGAAAAGGCTAACCATAAAAGTTAAATTTACACAGGGCAGGCCACCCGCCTAGCCAGGGGGAAGTACCCTTACAGAGTAATTGTCTTTGTTAAACAAAAGATTATAGCGTTCTGTTGTACACTCCTACCCCTCCCTAATTCCCTGCACCTGACTTACGCTGACAAGCATTTGTGGAATGCAACTAATGACTGATGGAAAATTACAGCTTTGTCTTTACCGTATTTGATGTATATTTGATTGACATGCTTGTACCACCCCCTGAGGTCCTTCCTCTATAAGTTCCAGCACGCCCCCAAAAATAAAGGCTCTTGATCAGCGAATGTTGTCTTGAGCCTGATTCCATTAACCTCTTGAAGTTCAATTTCCAGATCGGATCTGCTCGTGAAGGCCCACTAAATTAGTAGCGACCCTCATCACCTCACCCCCGCGGGTCAGGGGTCCCTTTCCGGGGGTCACAGGGAACCAAGATAGGTGGAACTAGGAGTCCAA
>NW_024431234.1:0-11957 GCF_017639785.1 Mesocricetus auratus
TTAAAAATAGAGTGTGTGTATCTCTAAATATTAATCATAGATGTTTCACATCTAAATATTAAATATAGAGTGTGTGTTTATCTCTAAGTACTAATCATAGATCGTGTGTTTGTCTCTAAATATTAGTACAGGATTGTGATGTCACAGTCAATACATTTGTGATGTCGTATTGCACTATAGTGATGTCACAGTGTATAATTGTGTTCAGAGAGCACTATAGCAATGTCAAATTCAATAATTGTGACATCATGTGCAGTATTGTGGTATCAAAGGGAATAATTGTAGGTCACAGTTCATTATATTGATGTCATAGTGTATAAATTGTGATGTCACAGAGTGCTATAGCTAGTGATGTCCCAGTGTAGTAAATTGTGATGACATACTGCAGTACTATAGTGATGTCACAGTCAGTAAATGTGATGTCATAGTTCAGTATAGTTGATGTCACAGTGTATAATTTTGATGTCATATTACAGTATATTGATAACACAGTATATACTTGTGGTGTCATACTGCCGTATATTGATAACACAATGTATAATTGTGATGTCATATCAAACTATAGTGCTGTCACAGTTTATAATTGTGGACATAGTGCACTATGGTGATGTCACAGTCTATAATTGTGAAGTCATAATTCAGTAGATTGATAACACAGTGTATAATTGTGATGTCACAATGCAATAGGGTGAAGTCACATTGTATAATTGTGTTCATAGAGCACTATATCTATATCACAGTCCATAATTGTGATGTCACAGTGCAGTATATTGATAACACAGTGTATAATTGTGATGTCACAGTGCAATATAGTGTATAATTGTGATGCCAAAGTGCAAGATAGTGATGTTGCAATGTATAATTGTGACTTTATATTGCACTATCTTGATGTCACAATGTATAATTTTGTTCATAGAGCACTATAGTGATTTCACAGTCAATAATTGTGATTTCATAGTGCAGAATATTGATAAACCAGTGTATAATTTTGAAGTCATAGTGCAAGATTGTGATGTCACAGTGTAAAATTTTGATGTCATATTGCACTACAATGATGTCACAGTGTATAATTTTGTTCATAGAGCACTATAGTGATGTCAGAGTCAATAATTGTGATTTCATAGTGCCATATTGTGATGTCAAAATCAATAAGTGTGATGTCATAGGGCAGTATACTGATAACACATGGTATAATTGTGATGTCACAGTGCAATATAGTGATTTCGCAGTGTATAATTGTGATGTCATATTGCACTATAGTGATGTCACAGTGTATAATTTTCTACATAGAGCACTATAGCGATGTCACAATCAATAATTGTGATGTCATAGAGCCGGATTAGGATGTCACAGGTAATAATTGTGATGTATAGTACAGTGTATTTACAACACAGTGTATAATTTGATTTCACAGTGCAAGTTAGTGATATCACAGGGTATAATTATGATGTCATATTGCAATATAATGATGTCACAATGTATAATTGTGTTCATAGAGAAATGAATTGATGTCACAGTCAATAATTGTGATGTCATAGTGCAGGATTTTGATGTCATGGTGTATAATTGTGATGTCACAGTGCAAGATTGTGATGTCACAGTGTAAAATTATGATGTAATAATGCACTACAGTGATGTCACAGGGTATAATTGTGTTCAAAGAGCACTATAGTGATGTCATAGTCAATAATTGTGATTTCAAAATGCCATATTAGGATGTCACATTAAATATGTGTGATGTCATAGTGCAGTATACTGATAACAAAGTGTATAATTGTGGTGTCATATTGCACTATAATGATGTCACAATGTATTATCTTGTACAAAGAGCACTATACTGATGTACAGTCAATTATTGTGATGTTATAGTGCAGTATATTTACAACAGAGTGTATAATTTGACGTCTCAGTTCAAAATAGTGATATCACAGTGTATAATTGTGATGTCATACTGCACTATAGTGATGTCACAATGTATAATTGTGTTCATAGAGCACTTTAGTGATGTCACAGTCAATAATTGTGATGTCATAGTACAATAGTCTGATGTCACAGTCAATAATTTCATGTCACAGACCATTATATTGATGTCACAGTATATAATTGTGATGTCATATAGCACTATAGTGAATTCACAGTGTATAATTGTCTTCAGAGAGCACCACAGTGATGTCACAGTCAATAATTGTGATGACATCCTGCAGAATTGTGATGTCACATCAATAATTGTGATGTCATAGTGCAGTATATTGACAACACAGTCAATAATTTGATATCCAAATGCAAGATAGTGATATCACAGGTGAAATTGTGATGTCATATTGCACTATAATGATGTCACAGTGTATAATTGTGTTTATAGAGCACAATTGTGACATCACAGCAAATAATTGTGAGTGTCATAGTACAGTATTGTCATGTCACAGTCAACAATTGTAGGTCACAGTCCATTAAATGATTTCACACTGCAAAATTGTGATGTCATATCTCACTATAGTGATGTCACAGTGTATAATCGTGTTCATAGAGCTCAATAGTGATGTTACAGTCAATAAATGTGATGTCATAGTGTAGTATTCTGGTGTCGAAGTGAATAATTTTAGGTCAATGTTCATTATAATGATGCCACAGTGTATAATTGTGTTTATAGTGCACTATAGCTATGTCACAGTCAATAATTGTGATGTCATACTGCAGTATATTGATAACACAGTGTATAATTGTGGTGTTATAAGGCACTATAATGATGTCACAGTGTATAATTTTCTACATAGAGCACTATAGTAATGTCAGAGTCAATAATTGTGATGTCACAGTCAATAATTGTGACGACATAGTACAGTATATTGATGTCATGGTGTATAATTGTGATGTCATAGTGCACTATAGTGATGTCCCAGTGTATAATTGTGAGTTGACAATGTACTATCGTGATGTCACAATGTATACTTGTGTCTATGGAGTACTATAGTGATGTCACATTCAATAATTGTGATGTCATAGAACAGTATTGTTGTGTCACAGTCAATAATTGTAGGTCACAGTCCATTTTGTTGATGTCACAGTGTATAATTCTGAAGTCATATCGCACTATAGTGATATCACAGTGTATAATTGTGTTCAGGGAGCACAATGGTGATATCACCATCAATAAATGTGATATCATAGTGCAGTATTGTGGTGTCATAGTGAATAATTGTAGGTCAAAGTCCACTATATTGATATCGCAGTGTATAATTGTGTTCATTAGAGAACTATAGTGATGTCACAGAGTATAATTGTGTTCATAGAGAACTAATGTGATGTCCCAGTCAATACTTGTGATGTCATAGCGCAGGCTTGTGATGTCACCGTCAATTATTTTGATGTCATAGTGCAGTATATTGATGTCGTGGTATATAATTGTGGTGTCATAATGCAATATAATGATGTCGTAGTGTGTAATTTTGATGTCATATCGTACTATAGTGTGAGGAGCCGCCCTCGCTATCGCTATTGCCGTTAGAAGATGGCGCTGACATCCACTGTCAGTTGGAGTTAACTGTCGCTGTCAGTTAGAGTTAACTGTCGCTGTCAGTTGGAGTTAACCGTTTAAACTGTGCCTCTCCCGTGACGTCATCTGGGGTGATGTGCAAACCACCAATCCCGGCTCTACACATCTCACTCGGAGCTCCTAGGCTTATATAAGGGGCTGGGTTTCTTAGCTTGGGGTCTCCCTCTAAGAAGCTGATCATCTATCTCTCAAGATGCATTAAAGCTTTACTGCAGAAGGATCCGAGTGTTCTGCGTCGTTCTTGCTGGCGAGACGGTAGCGCGGGACATCTGGTGCCGAAACCCGGGAACTCTTCAACATCGCCGGCGCCGCGGGAGACCCCTCGGAAAACGGGGCGGATTCAGAACTGCAGGGACGTAGGTTCAGAGAGGTATGCTTTATCCTGAACAACCCTTTTCTCGACTTTGGCCTTAGTTTGTCATCACCGTGGGACGGGTCAGTGGAGGCTTTGGTGCTAGTCCTGTTTGTCCTTCTCCTTCATCGTGGCTGGTGCTGACAGAACGGCGCTGTCCGTCTGGCGCTGTCCGTCTGGCGCTGTCCATCTGGCGCTGTCCATCTGGCGCTGTCCATCTGGCGCTGTCCATCTGGCGCTGTCCATCTGGCGCTGTCAGTCTGGTGCTGTCAGTCTGGTGCTGTCAGTCTGGTGCTGTCAGTCTGGTAACGGAGTTGAGCGCGTTTTTTAGATAAGCTGTCAGCGCGATGGGGTCGTCACAGTCAGTGGTTACAGCCTTACAGACTGTGCTAAAACAAAGAGATCTTAAAATTGCACCACGAACACTTCAAAATTTTGTGAAGGAGGTAGATAGAGTGGCACCATGGTATGCTTGTTCCGGGTCCCTCACTGTGGCCTCATGGAACAAGCTAGGTAAAGAACTAGACAGGAAGCATGCAGAAGGAGATCTCTGCTTAGGTACCAAAGCCATTTGGAAGCTAGTTAAAAACTGCTTGGAGGATGAGGCCTGTCACCCTGCTATAATAGAAAGTCAGGGAACCTTAGAGGAAGTTCAGGATAGCATGTCAGAAACTGAACGGAGTGAGAGAATGGGAGCTCGCAAAAGAAAAGACATGTCTAAGAAAAAAGGCCCTCCCCAGGAAGTTAAGAAAGGGGGAGAGAAAGAAGGGAGTTATCATTCACCCCTTAACAAATCTAAGAAAAAGAAAAAGCCAGAATCTAGTCTATACCCTGCAGTAGAGCTAGAAGCCTTGGAGCTAGATAATTCTGATTCTGACACTCTGGATTCTAGCGAAGAAGGTGGTCTAGAGGAGGAGGTGGCACGGTATGAGGAAAAAGATATCACCCTGATAGACACCGGCCACTGAAAACAAAAATGAATGTGAGGCCACCGCCTATAAATCCGGCGGGCTCACGCCCCTCAGCGCCTCCGCCATATGAGCTTCGGCTGAATACTGGTACTGACTCCTTTTACCTTTAGAGGAACGGAGAAAAATACAAATGGCTTTTCCAGTATTCGAGAATGTGGAAGGCGGAAGAGTACATACCCCCGTAGATTACAATCAAATTAAAGAATTGGCCGAATCCGTTCGTAATTATGGGGTCAATGCTAACTTTACCACATTACAGGTGGAAAGGCTTGCTAATTTTGCCATGACTCCCACTGACTGGCAAACGACAGTGAAAGCAGTGCTTCCCAACATGGGACAATACATGGAATGGAAGGCTCTCTGGTATGATGCAGCCCAGGCACAAGCTAGAGTTAATGCCACGGCTGAAGATGAGAATCAGAGGCAGTGGACATTTGAAATGCTGACAGGTCAGGGTCAACATGCCCTTAATCAAACCAACTACATCTGGGGCGTCTATGGTCAGGTGTCGGCCGCCGCTATTAAAGCATGGAAGGCCCTCACAAAAGGGGAGAGTCCAGTGGACACCTTACAAAGATTGTCCAAGGACCCCAAGAGCCATTTTCAGACTTTGTGGCCAGAATGACAGAGGCCGCCAGTCGCATCTTTGGTGATTCAGAACAAGCTATGCCCCTGATTGAGCAACTTGTCTATGAACAAGCAACCCAGGAATGTCGAGCGGCTATCGCCCTCGCAAAAGCAAAGGTTTACAAGATTGGCTCAGAGTGTGCAGGGAGCTGGGGGACCCCTAACCAATGCAGGACTAGCTGCCGCCATTTTACAAACGCACAGGTATAGAGATTTATCTAATCGAAAAGCTTGTTTTAATTGTGGGAGAATGGGGCACCTTAAGAAAGATTGTCAAGCCCCTGAAAGAACAAGAGAATCGAAGCTTTGCTATCGTTGTGGTAAAGGTTATCATAGGGCTAGCGAATGCAGGTCAGTCCGGGATGTAAAAGGGAGGCTTCTGCCCCCTATTGAAGAATCCAAGGTACCCCAATCAAAAAACGGGTCACGGGGCCCATGGTCCCAGGGCCCTCAGAAATATGGGAACCAATTTCAGAAAAGCAATCAAGAGGAAGTAGAGGTTTCCGAGGAACCTCCGGAATGGACTTGCGTGCCGCCTCCGACTTCTTACTCATGCCCCAAATGAATGTTCAACCGGTCCCAGTCCATTCCCCTGGACCTTTGCCCCCTGCCACCATTGGGCTTATTCTGGGCCGTGGCTCCTTAACTTTACAGGGACTCATTATATATCCTGGGATTGTTGACCCATATCATAAAGAGGAGATTCAAGTTCTCTGTTCTAGCCCTCGGGGTGTATTTTCTATAAAGCAGGGAGATAGAATTGCACAACTGGTGTTGCTGCCCTCCCTCGGGGATGGAGAAACCTACACTTTACAAAAAAGGGCTATGGGATCTTCTGGAAGTGATTCAGCCTATCTGGCTATACCCCTAAATGAGAGACCTACAATAAAATTGTTAATTAATGGAAAAGAATTTGAAGGGATAATGGATTCGGGAGCAGACAAAAGCATTATTTCACTCCATTGGTGGCCGAAGTCTTGGCCCACTGTTGTTTCATCTCATTCTCTACAAGGTCTTGGATACCAGTCCTCTCCTGCCATCAGTGCCTCAGCCTTAACCTGGCGGGATGCTGAAGGCAAACAGGGATGTTTTACCCCCTATGTGTTGCCACTCCCTGTAAATTTATGGGGACGAGATGTGTTACAAGCCATGGGCATGACCCTAACTAATGAATACTCCCCCAGGCATCAGCCATTATGGCAAAGATGGGGTATACAAATGGTAGAGGCTTGGGTAGGCAAGAACAAGGCAGAATAAAACCCATTACACAACACGGAAATCGGGGTAGAAAAGGACTGGGTTTTATTTAGGGGCCGTTGAGGCTTCACGACCCATACCATGGAAAACAGAGGAGCCGTTATGGGTCTCTCAATGGCCTCTATCCTCTGAAAAATTAGAGGCTGTCACAAGATTAGTGCAAGAACAGGAACGGCTGGGGCATCTAGAGCCTTCTACCTCCCCATGGAATACACCAATTTTTGTTATTAAGAAGAAATCTGGGAAGTGGAGATTACTCCACGACCTGCGGGCCATTAACAATCAGATGCATCTTTTTGGCCCTGTTCAAAGAGGCCTTCCTTTGCTTTCTGCACTTCCTCAAGATTGGAAGCTTATTATTATAGATATTAAGGATTGTTTCTTCTCTATTCCACTTTACCCACGGGATAGACCAAGGTTTGCCTTCACTATCCCTTCTCTTAATCATATGGAACCAGACAAGAGATTTCAGTGGAAGGTACTGCCGCAAGGCATGGCCAATAGCCCAACAATATGTCAGCTATATGTGCAGGAGGCTTTGGAGCCAATTAGGAAGCAATTTACATCTTTAATCGTTATCCATTATATGGACGATATTCTTATTTGTCACAAAGAGTTAGATGTTTTACAAAAGGCTTTTCCCATGCTGGTGGCTGAATTAAAACAGTGGGGATTAGAGATTGCCTCAGAAAAGGTTCAAATTGCAGATACAGGCCTCTTTTTGGGCTCAAAGATTACTCCCAAAAATATAGTTCCTCAGAAAATAGAAATTCGCAAAGACCACTTACAAACATTAAATGATTTTCAGAAACTTCTGGGAGATATAAATTGGTTGAGGCCCTTTTTAAAAATTCCATCTGCTGATCTAAAACCCCTCTTCGATCTCCTGGAGGGTGAGCCTCATATCTCCTCACCCAGAAAATTTACCCCTGCCGCCCACCGAGCCTTACAGATGGTGGAAGAGGCCTTACAGGAAGCACAATTACAACGAATTGAGGAGTCACTACCTTTTAATCTGTGTGTTTTTAAGACAGCTCAATTGCCAACTGCAGTCCTGTGGCAACATGGACCATTACTTTGGATTCATCCAAATGCTTCCCCTGCTAAGATTATTGACTGGTACCCTGATGCTGTTGCACAGCTCGCGCTCGCGGAATAAAAGCAGCTGTTACACATTTTGGCAGGGATCCTGATTCCTTGATTGTGCCTTATACTGCTGCACAAGTTCAGACCTTGGCAGCCACATCTAGTGATTGGGCAGTTTTAGTTACTTCCTTTTCAGGACAAATTGATAATCATTTTCCAAAGCATCCAATTTTACAGTTTGCCCTAAACCAGGCTATAGTGTTTCCACAAGTGACAGCTAAAGACCCACTCCCAGATGGGACTGTGGTGTACACTGATGGATCAAAAACTGGTATGGGAGCTTATGTGGTCAAGGATAGGGTTATATCTAAACAATATAATGAAACTTCACCTCAAGTTGTAGAATGTCTGATAGTACTGGAGGTTCTTGAGGCTTTTCCAGGACCCCTCAATATTGTATCAGATTCCTCTTATGTGGTTAATGCAGTTAATCTCCTTGAGATAGCTGGAATAATAAGATCCTCCAGCAGAGTTGCTAACATCTTTCAGAAGATACAAGCTGCCTTGTTAAATAGGAGATTTCCTGTTTTCATTACCCATGTCCGAGCACATTCTGGACTCCCAGGTCCCATGTCCTTAGGGAATGACTTAGCGGACAAGGCTACAAAGCTGGTGGCCGCTGCCTTGTCTACCCATGCACAAGCAGCAAAAGAATTCCATAAGCGCTTTCATGTGACGGCTGAGACCTTGCGCCGTCGTTTTGCTCTATCCAGGAAAGAGGCTAGGGAAATTGTTACTCAATGCCAGAATTGCTGCGAATTCTTACCTACTCCCCACATGGGAATAAACCCACGTGGCATTAGACCATTGCAGATGTGGCAGATGGATGTTACTCATATTCCCTCTTTTGGAAGGCTTCAATATGTTCATGTTTCTGTTGACACCTGTTCTGGCGTAATGTTTGCCACACCCCTAACAGGGGAAAAGGCCTCATATGTGATTCAACATTGCCTTGAGGCCTGGAGTGCTTGGGGAAAACCCAGAATTTTAAAAACAGACAATGGACCAGCATATACCTCTCAAAAATTCCGACAGTTTTGTCGGCAAATGGATGTTACCCATCTAACTGGCCTACCTTATAACCCTCAAGGACAGGGCATTGTGGAACGTGCCCATCGTACACTCAAATCATATCTGATTAAACAAAAGGGGAGTATTGAGGATGTTCTACCCTCGGTACCAAGAGTTGCTGTATCCATGGCACTTTTTACCCTTAATTTCTTGAACTGTGATGCCCAAGGCCACACTGCGGCTGATCGCCACAGTTTAGAGCCTGATAGGCCAAAAGAAATGGTAAAATGGAAAGATGTCTTGACTGATCTCTGGAAAGGCCCGGATCCTATTCTTATAAGATCCAGGGGAGCTGTGTGTGTTTTTCCACAGGAGGAAGAAAACCCCCTGTGGATCCCTGAAAGACTCACTCGAAGAGCTCCTTCACAACTCCAGAATAAGAAGGATGGAGGCCAAGTGGGTGATGAAGACTCTCCTACTCGGGATGATGGTTCCTAGTATGATGGGAGAGTTACGGTGGGCCATCATGTCTACCTTCCCCTACCGATGCCAGTGATGCAGAATGCCCAGGTGTTCCCTAGATTTTTCACAAATAATAGAGAGTTGGGGCTTGCCTTTTTGCCTTTAGATCCTCAGATACAGAGTTTTCAGGATGAGAGAACCTTGTCATTAGTAGGAAGCTTGTGCTTTACTGTGATTTCTTCATTAAAGGATAATTTTATTCATATGGATCCAGAAAGATCTAATGCTAATCCTTTTGAATTAATGGAAGCTGTACTGATCTTTCTCCTATGATAGTGAGAAGGGACAGATTACTTTTGATTGGAAAGGGGCATTAGGCAACAGTCTGAGTGAGGGACAGAGCTCTGGATCATCTGATTGGTCCTCCTCCAATGTTAAGTATACCCCTTTTAAGAGAACTAATTATTCAGCTGCCCTTTATTTGGGTTGTGAGTAATGATACCTTAGGTAAGAATCAGAAAGAAATAAATTGTTCTGCTTAGAATTGTTTTTATGCATTATGCTGGGATGCTATTAAGCACCCTTTTGCTTTGGTAATGCGCATGCCTCGATTTATTCCAGCTCCTGTTGAGGCGCCAAGTAATTTGAGTTTGTTTAGGGAAAAGCGAGATTTTTGGGATCTCTGCTATTATTGTGGGCCTGATAGCCACCGCCGCGGTTACTGCTTCGGTTACCGCCTCGGCCCTTGCACTTTCTGCCACTGTGCAGACAACTCAAACCATTAATGAACTATAGGCCACTGTGACCATGGTCCTAGATAAACAGGCCACTGCCAATTCTCAGATACAAGGAGGCCTGATGTTGGTAAACCAACAGATTAATTTGGTTCAGGAACAATTGGATATATTGTGGCAGATGGCCAAATTGGGATGTGAACAAAGTTGCCTGGCCTTTGTGTCACTTAGTACAATATGAGAATTTTACAAGAGCAGCTAACCTGTCAAAAGCTCTGTCTCAACATTTATTACAGAATTGGACTTTTGAGTTTGAGCAGACACTCCGTGAGTTGAGAATGGCGATCCTGCAAGTGAATTCGACGCATCTGGATCTTTCTCTGATGGAAGACCTCTCCCCTGGATTTCATCTGCATTTTCTTATTTTAAGGAATGGGTGGGGGTAGGATCATTTAGCCTAGTTCTCTGCTGTGGAATAGTGTTGATGCTTTGGATGGTGTGTACGCTCAGAGCCCAAACAAAAGGAGAAAGTGGTGGTGGCACAAGCACTTGCTGCCTTAGAACACGGAGCATCCCCTGACATTTGGTTAACCATGTTAAAGCAATAGGTCGCTGGCCTCCCAGCTCTTGCACCCCACGAGGCTAGTCTCATTGCACGGGATAGAGTGGGTAGGCTTCAGCAGCCCAAGGAGTTGCAAGGCTAAGCACTGCACAGGAGAGGTCTGCAGGTATAACGACTTTCTCCTGGGAGATAAGTCATCTTGCATGAAGGTTCTATGTCATGATCTCCTTCCCCCAGAAAAAAGACATCGGACTGGTCAGGACTTCCTCTGGGGATAAGACCCTGGAGAGGAGCTTTGTACATGTTCCGAATTTGCACATGGGGATTTGACCTCTATCTCCACTCCAAAGTTGTGGGTGTCCTATTGCTTCAAAAATAAATGAATAGGGGGAGATGTGAGGAGCCGCCCTCGCTATCGCTATTGCCGTTAGAAGATGGCGCTGACATCCACTGTCAGTTGGAGTTAACTGTCGCTGTCAGTTAGAGTTAACTGTCGCTGTCAGTTGGAGTTAACCGTTTAAACTGTGCCTCTCCCGTGACGTCATCTGGGGTGATGTGCAAACCACCAATCCCGGCTCTACACATCTCACTCGGAGCTCCTAGGCTTATATAAGGGGCTGGGTTTCTTAGCTTGGGGTCTCCCTCTAAGAAGCTGATCATCTATCTCTCAAGATGCATTAAAGCTTTACTGCAGAAGGATCCGAGTGTTCTGCGTCGTTCTTGCTGGCGAGACGGTAGCGCGGGACACTATAGTGATGTCACAGTGTATAGTTGGTTTCATAGAGATCTATAGTGATGTCACAGTCAACAAGTGTGATGTCATAGTGCAGGATATAGATGTCAGAGTGTATAATTGTGATGTCCAAGTGAGAGGTAGTGATGACACAGTGTATAATTGTGGTGTCATATTGCACTCTAATGATGTCACAGTGTATAATTGTGTTCATTTAGCAGCATGTGATGGCACAGTCATTAATTGTAATGTCATAGTGCAGAACATTGGTAACACAGTGTATAAATGTGATGACATAGTTCAAGATTGTGGTGTCACAGTGTAAAATTAAGATGTCATATTGCACTATAACGATGTCACAGTGTATAATTGTGTACATACAGCACTATAGTGATGTCACAATCAATAATTGTGATGTCATAGAGCAGGATTATGATGTCACAGTCAATAATTGTGATGTAGAGTGCAGTATATTTACAACACAGTGTATAATTTGATGTCACATTCCAAGATAGTGATATCACAGGGTATAATTGTGATGTCATATTG
>NW_024431235.1:0-2520 GCF_017639785.1 Mesocricetus auratus
TGCCCTTGTTGTGTGAATTTTCCTCTTTTGGATATATGGCTAAGAGTGGAATTGCTGGGTCTTGTGCTAGATTGATTCCAATTTTCCTAAGGAATCTCCATACTGACTTCCAAAGAGGCTGTATGTGTTGGCACTCCCACCAGCAGAGATCCCCTCTCTCCACATCCTCTTCAGCATAAATTGTCTTTGTTGTTCTGACAGAAGTAAGATGGTATCTCAGAGATGTTTTGATTTGTGTTTCCCTGATGGCTAAATATGATGAGCATTTTCTTAAGGGTCTCTTTGCCATTTTAGCCTCCTCTATTGAGAAGCCTCTATTTAGCACTCAGAGTGAGAGGAATGCACACTCAAAAGAACTGGGCATAATGTCTTGACTCTTCTGCTTTCTTCTTTGATTCCTATCTGCCTTAACAAAGGGATGAATGACATTGGTGGTACATTCACTGGTGATCTATATGGTTTGAATGGGATTTGAACACAGATGCTTGGGATCACAGAAGGAAGTGTGTTTGCCAGAGACACATATCTCATTCTAGGTATTCTTTCCAATGCCTATAGCATTATACATGCACGCATGTGCATACACACACACACACACACACACACACACACACACACTGACAACTCTTTAAAATACTTTGTAATTTCTTGGAACTTACACCTAATTTATATCTCTTGAGGATAGTGAAATAATATGGGTTTCAAAAGAAATTTGGCTGGGCACCTAGAGAACGATACTCAGCCCCTGGTCCCCAAGTACCAGACTTGCATCTGAGGGTTCAAGCCTATGTTTCAAACTGGCTTCTTTACACTTCTTTTAAACACTTTCCTGGGTCATTACATCACCATAGATTGAGAATGACCTTGTAAGAGAAATGACAAAATATGCAATCAACATTTGTTACATAAAAATATGAGGTTTTGCCAGGCATTGGTGGCATACGCCTTTAATCTCAGCACTCAGGAGGCAGAGGCAGGTGGTTCTCTGTGAGTTAGAGGCCAGCCTGGTCTACAAGAGCTAGTTACAGAACATCCTCCAAAGCCAAAGAGAAACCCTGCCTCGAAAAACAAAAACAAACAAAAAAGAGGTTTTTAAAAAAATCGGGAATAAAGAACTACTTGAGTTAAAATTCTATCTTACATACCTAAGAAGCATTCACAGGCCCCGTTAGCTTTTTCAAAAGATTCATTTGTTCCTTCACTTACATGTATGTGTTAAAGCATTTGTGAGGGGCGCCTAACATATAACATGGTTGCTGGGACAAGAAACCTGGTTCTCATCACCAAGAATTAAGTGTTCTTATTGATTATCCATTTCTCCAGCTTTTATTCTGGTTGTGTGTTGTGTGTGTGTGTGTGTGTGTGTGTGTGTGTTCTTGAAGGGGAGAAGTCAACCTGGGGTTGTCCATATTGTTTTCTCCAGGTAAGATCTGTCACTAGAGCTGGGGATGTACCAATTAGGAAAGAGTGAAAAAGCTCCATGATCTGCTGTGTCTAACTCCCCAGTAGTGGGACAGGGAGAACATAACAACACATTCATCATTTTAAGTAGGTTTTGGGTACAGTACTCATGCTTAAGCAGTGAGCACTTTGATTGAGCTATCTAATTCTATGTGTGAGGCCTTAAATTTTTACAGTGTAATCTCTGTGTGTGTGCCTGGTCTGCAAAGTAAGCGCCTGTGCATGTGCACACTTCTATGTTAATTTGGAAGCATCATACTCGATAATAGGAAACCTTAATCCACATGTGCCTCGCCCCCACACACATGGAATGCTTTTTTAATGCAAATTTTTAAAATTACATATCTGGTAATTGAGAAACCATCCTGAGTGAGGTAACCCAGTCACAAAAAGAGAAACATGGCATGTACTCTCTCATATATGGATTTTAGACATAGATCTGGGGAGTGCCAGCCTACAATCCTATGGCCAGAGAATCTGGGAAACAGAAACTTCATTTAGTGGCTGATCGAAGAAGAGGCAGACTCCCTTGGTTAAGTACTGAGCTGAACTCAAGAAAGCCAGTAACAGAGAGGGAGGACTGATGATGAAAGTGATTAAGACTGGGCTGGTTTAACCCCCAGAAACAGCTGACCAGACAAAGGTTAACTCTTGAATCCCAGGCATCAGCCTGGGAATCCAGCATGGGACTGATCAAGACCCCCTGAATCTGGGTGTCAGTGAGGAGGCCTAGGTAATCTACTGAGCCTTGGGCAGCAGATCAGTATGCATCCCAAGTATACACAGGGACTTTGGACTCCCATAGAACAATGTGAGGTGCACTCTCACCCTGAACTCTTGGGGAAGGGTCTAGGTCCTGCCCTATATGAAATGACAGACTATGCACACCCCCATGGAGGGCCTCACCCTCCCTGGGGAAATGAGGGGATAACGCGGGGGGCATTGGGAGGAGGGCACGGAAGGAGGGGAGGGAAAGGGAGAGGGACCTAGAACTGACTTGTGAAGCAACCTTGTTTCTTATCTAAATTTAAACTGGAAAATAAAAGAAAAAAGAATACC
>NW_024431236.1:0-6068 GCF_017639785.1 Mesocricetus auratus
ATCAAAACCTGCTTAATTCAACTAA
Organism: Mesocricetus auratus; assembly: GCF_017639785.1. Taxonomy (NCBI): domain Eukaryota; kingdom Metazoa; phylum Chordata; class Mammalia; order Rodentia; family Cricetidae; genus Mesocricetus; species Mesocricetus auratus. The sequence goes on from NW_024431236.1 coordinate 26, forward strand.
AACAATATTTGGGTAAGCAGTCTTTGTTCTTCTTCGGTGGGATCAAGGCTCTCCTCAGGCCACCTCCCCCGTGCTTCAGCAGCCTTGGAGTTTTTCCGTCCCTTGTCTGTGCCAGGAGCTGCGCCCCCACCCAAGGTTTTGTACGTGCTGTTCCCTCTGCCTGAAACGCTGTTCCTTCTTTTAAAACAAGATTCACCGTTGGTCTTCTCTCAAATGTCACTTTCTCTGCCCCACCCCTGTCCCCCAGGGATCGAGTGTCTCAGCCTAAAGCCTGCTGTGTTTATTGCTGGAGCCCCAGTTCCTAGCACATACTCAGCATATAAACGACATTGGTCATCACTCTGCCTCACACTGTGTCAAAGCGCGTGTCTTTGATGAATTTACAGAATCTCTAATCCCAGGAATGTTTCTTAGGGCAAAACGGAGATAACAGTAGTACTTAACCTTAGCTGTCAGCTCTGTGTCACCACCACCGAGTGAGTGAGTGAGTCAGTTAACTTTACAGAGAGAAAAGGTTTAAACCAGATTTGGTGGTGCACACCTTTGGTCCCAGCACTTGGGGGATGAAGGAGGAGGATCTGTAGTCCAAGGTCAGCCCAGGTTACTGGGTTTCAAGAGAGCCCGTTTCAGAGTAGGAGGTGAGGATGAATATGAGTGAGCTTGTTCATCTAAGTTTGGGAGGTCCCAAGTACAAAACCAGGAAGCCCAGTGGCTTGTCCTCTGGTGATGGGGGCACATCTTGACAGGAACATCTCAGAGCATAGCAAAGGGGAAAGGGGAGAGGTAGGGAGGGTCTCATAATCCCTGTGAGACCAAGCACCTACTAAGTAACTTCAGAATGCCCCATTAAATCCCACCCCTTGGTCCCCCACCATCCTGGGCACCAAGCTTTGAACTTAATGTCTGAAGCACACACTCCACCCAGCAGTTCCTCTGAGGACACAAGAAATAAAGCATGAGTGTGACCTGGAACACTGGCACCTGTTAACTGCTGCATAAGTGGCAGCTATCATTGTCAGTAACCACTTCAACCTATGTGCTGAACATGAAGGTCTTCAAATTCCAGTCATATTCTGATGCTATCAGTCTATCTTTAAATTCAGGGCCCTTATCAGGGGGAGGGGCAGGTTCCAAGTAACTTCCCCTGTACACCACTGGCAGGTTCCAAGGCTTACGGCTGAGGGCTGGCAAGCTTCCAAGGCAATCGACCCAGGGAGCCAGTGGGCTGACCTTACATTTTGTCAACTCTAGCAATATCCTTTGAAACAGCCTTCTCAACGTGGCATTCTGTAGCAGAAGCTGCCTCCGTGTTGGGTGAACTGAGTTCTACTGCCTCCCCGTGGCCACAGGGTAGAACCCACATTTCTTAGCTTGAAACCAAATAAAATAAACCTAACACATGAGCTGTTGTGAGCTGTTTTCTCATTTAATTGTTGTTCTCTGGGTTGGGCTACAAGTGTTAGAAATGCAAGAGAAGCCGGGCAGTGGTAACACACACCTTTAATCCCAGCACTCAGGAGGTGGAGACAGGAGGATCTCTGAGAGTTTGAGACCAGCTTGGTCTACAGAGAGAGTTCCAGGACAGTTGGGCTACACATAGAGAAACAAAGACAAGGAACTATAAACAAAGCATATGGCCCAAATCCCATCCTTGTTTTCTAACTAGTTATATTTACAGTTTATTGTTATCTCTTTAAATATTAAGTATTCAATAGCTGGGCAGTGGTGGCCCAAGCTTTACTCCCAGCACTCAGGAGGCAGAGGGCAGGCAGATCTCTAAATCTGGAGGGTGAGGTCCTGCGCTTCCCTCACTGCCCCCTCCTGTCCCCAGAGATACTTCATAGTCATGGAGAGCGTCTTCTACCCTGTCAGCCGCATCTGAGAGCTGAGTCCCTCTGGAACGGATACAGGGTTCCGGCTCCACAGGCAAAGGTGAGTGTGGCGGAGGCGAGGTGGCTCGGTAGTGGGGGCTGCTGGAGGCTGAGGTCCTGCGCTTCCCTCACTGCCCCCTCCTGTCCCCAGAGATACTTCATCGTCATGGAGAATATCTTCTACCCTGTCAGCCGCATCTCTGAGAGCTGAGTCCCTCTGGAAGGGATACAGGGTTCCGGCTCCACAGGGAAAGCACAGTCTGAGGCCCCGAAACTTTGCCTTTAGACCGCCGAATAGGCTCAGCGAGAACAGATCCTCCCAAGTTCCAGTAGGAGGGAGACACTTCTCTTTAAAATGCGTGGGGTTAGCCGGATGGTGGTGTCGCATGTCTTTAATCCCAGTTCAGAGGCAGACGGAACTCTGTGAGTTCGAGACCAACCTGGTCTACAAAGCGAGTTCCAGGACAGGTTCCAAAGCTACACAGAGAAACCCTGTCTAGGGGTGTGCTGAGGTTTGGAGTTGTCGTCCATCGTGATTTAACACACACAGGAACAGTCACATCTGGGTAGATTTGCTTCCAATGGTCTCTGTGTGTGCCTACCCCTCAGGTATGACATCAAAGCCTGTGCTTTAAGCCGCTGGGTGGAGCCAGTCCCCGAGGTCAGCCCCCTTCTCCTGGTGCTGAAGGACCTCAACTTTGAGGGAAAGACCATTTACCTGGGTGAGTCACATGGTCCTTTTCCTCCATTCAGGGCCAGGTTTGGAAGAAGGGGGTCCTTAGGACTGCCCCTTGCCCAAATTCTTAGCAGCCCAGGATTCAAACCCGTGTTCCAGACTTACACAACTTATACAACTGGGGGGTACACGTCACGAAGTGCAGGTGCTCCTCACCCAACTGTGCGGCTACATGCAGTATCTGGTGCAGTACCCACACTCGCTGCTTCCCTGGAGGTTGTAAACAGGGTGGTTGCCTCAGTGGGTCACTTCAGCTACTTGTGGCTTGGCTTTCCAGACAGGCGGAACAGAATCGGCCTGTTCGAGATGCATGATTTTTCAAAATAACACAAATGATCCAATATGGGCTGTGGGCTGCCTCCCAGGTCTCCAAAGACAACCCGCCCAAGGTGAATGGCCAGTCCATCCCACAAGACTCAGACTCCAAGAGGGAGGGAGACCCCGCTGGCTATCTGTCTCACTAACACTGTGACTCTAGGGGTCAAAGGGACCTACCAAAAAGAGGGAGGCAGGAATTGTCAGGAGGCAGAATTTCTGGGCTGGGAAGCTGGAAAGCCTAGGAGGTGTGAGCGACTCCCTGCTTCAGGTGGTGGGTGTGTGCTTCAGGCGGGCCTCTCTATCCCTAGGTCTCAGTACTCCTATCTATATAATGGGTAGAGGGGTTACTACCCCCTGGTTGCTGAGAACCTGGGCCCTGCCAGCTTGTATGGTTAAGAAGGGTCCCCCACCCCCACCCTGCCTAACCCAGCCCATCCTCCCTGGAGCCTGTCAGGCTGGAGCCCATGCTGGCTCAGCAGAAAGGGTCACCTAACTGCCAGCTCAGCAATCCAGTAGGCTGGTGAGCCTGTATGTTGTCTGTGTGTGCACACGTGTACACAGTCCAACCACCGTATGTGGAAGAAATTGCCTAGACCTGCAAAAACTCTCCTGTGGCTCACTGGGACTGAGTTCAGTCTGAAGATACTGTTGGCAGCCCGGCTGGTGGTCCAGTCTCAGCCACACACTTCTTGGCTCCAAACACTTGAACCCTCTCACCCTGCCCCTGGCTACCAGTGCTGAGGACCCTGCTTCTCCAATCCATCTCCCTTCAGATTTCCCCTCAGAGGTCACCTTCCCCAGTCAGCCTTCTCCAGTCTGGCTCTCCCAGGCTACCCCTGGCAGATCACTTGGCTTCAAGGGCCTTTCCTTTTGCTGGGATGAGTGTTCGAGAGATCAAGTGTAGCAGGCTTGAACTCACAGCCTGGTCCTGGAGACTCAGTGGTGGCCAGATAACACACACCCATGGGGCCCTGCCTCAGGTCACGCCCATCCTTCCTCCAGCCCTGGGTGAACCAGAAGCCCAACTGCCCAACTCTGGCTGACAAGACTCGTCGGGTCCCTGTTTGCTAAAGTAATGGACAAAGCTGAGAGTTGTATTCCCAATCTCTGGGTAGGCAATGGCGGACCCTGAATTTCTCTGAATCCCTCTATTCACCCCTGCAGGGACCTCCTAATATGAAGGATTTTTCAGAAATCATGACCCAGGTTCACAAAGAGGTAAGGAGTCCAGGAAGAACTGTCTGCCTTGGCCCCCTCCTCCTCATCTGTGAGTGGGAGCGATGCTTGTTTCCGGAACCTTGCTGGGTCCTGCCTCTTCCAAACCAGGCGCAGCTTCATAAGCCTGGACCCGCGTGGATGGATTCCCTTAGGGCTGCTTTCTCCCGTACAGGGCTTCCAGTTCGAAAGTTTGGCCGGTCCAGCTTTTGCATGCCTGAAGAAACAAGTAGGCCTGAATGAAGAGGACTATCAGGCTACTGAGGGTCCTGGTAACCCCTACATTCAATTCCTCAGCATGTCCAAGAGCAAAGCCAGCTTCTTCCTGTCGTGAGCTTGCAACAGGGGTTGGGGTTGGGTGGAGGCTGGGTTCCAGGCTGGCACCACAGCCAGGGGCAGAGAGGGTCAGGGTCTGATGAAGCCGGGACCAAGAACTAAGGGTAACCCTTACCTTCAAATTCTCAGCACATCCAAAAGCAAAGCCAGCTTCTTCTTGTCGTGAGCTTGCAACAGGGGTTGGGGCTGGGTGAGGGCTGAATTCCAGGCTGGCGGGACAGCCAGGGGCAGAGAGAGTCAGGGCCAGATGAAGGCGGGACGAAGTGAGAGACAGTGGCCAGACACATCCAACCTAGTGCAGAAGAAATAAAGGCAAGAAAGAGACTGTTCTGAACGGCTCCCGCCAAGCCTGGACAGTAACTGCTCTTTCTCACTCGCAGACACGACCAGGGCTTCTTCATATAGACCCAGACACATCACGAAGTGGAGGTCCTGCTCACCCAACTGTGCGGCTACATGCAGTATCTGGTGCAGTACCCACACTTGCTGCTGGCTGGGTGGTTGGGTATGCAGCTTGGGGATGTTCCTAACTGTCAAAGGTTGGGGTTGGTCCTAACTGTCAAAGTGCCTGGGGAGGGCGGGGTCTGGAACGGGGCGGATCCTGGGGCGGGGGGGGCAACGTGGCTGGCTTGGGATGTTAGAGATTTGATTGGGCCGGTGTTTTGGGGGTGGGGCAGCACTGATTGGGAAGGGGCAGGGATTCAGAAGGGAGTCTGGGGGGCGGGACTGGAGTGACAGGCCCAGGTATGAGGTGGGTCTTGAGGAAGATGGAGTGCAGAAGAACTAACAGCAAGAAACAGACCTTTTGGAACGGCTCGCGCCAATCCTGGACAGCAACTGCTCTTTCTCACTCGCAGACACGACCAGCGCTTCTTCGTAAAGACCCAGACACGTCACGAAGTGCAGGTGCTGCTCACCCAACTGTGCGGCTACATGCAGTATCTGGTGCAGTACCCACACTCGCTGCTGGCTTGGTTGTTGGGTATGAGTCTTGGGGCGGGTCCTAACTGTCCAAGTGCCTGGGGAGGGCGGGGTCTGGGAACGGGGCGGATCCTGGGGCGGGGCAAAAAGTGGCTGGTTTAGGATGGAAGAGACTTGCTTGGGGTGGTGTTTAGGTGTGGGGCAGCGCTGATTGGGAAGGGGCAGGGATTCAGAAGGGAGTCTGGGGGGCGGGACTGGAGTGACAGGCCCAGGTATGAGGTGGGTCTTGAGGAAGATGGAGCAGGGAACTGCAGTCACATGGATCCGCGGTTTTGGAGCTGGAGGCCTTCTCCTCTTTCAGGCATTTACAGTCTGCGGGTGGCCAACCGGGCAAAGGTGAGTGTGGCGGAGGCGAGGTGGCTCGGTAGTGGGGGCTGCTGGAGGCTGAGGTCCTGCGCTTCCCTCACTGCCCCCTCCTGTCCCCAGAGATACTTCATCGTCATGGAGAATATCTTCTACCCTGTCAGCCGCATCTCTGAGAGGTGAGTCCCTCTGGAAGGGATACAGGGTTCCGGCTCCACAGGGAAAGCGCAGTCCGAGGCCCCGAAACTTACCCTTTAGACCGCCGAATAGGCTCAGCGAGAAC
>NW_024431237.1:0-1868 GCF_017639785.1 Mesocricetus auratus
TCTATAATAAGAGGAAAACATTCACAGTGTATACATCTCTGGGCTAGTGATGCATCCTAACCAATGCTCTGCTATACCCTCCTCCCTAGCAATTACTGAACCTCTCTCAAACACAAGAAGTATTTACTATGTACTCTACCAATATCAAAGAAGTTTTTGTTTTCCTAGGATAAAATAGTGTATTACAAATGAAGTGCTACATGAAGGAAATTAGCCTAACAATGACTGTACCTTCCAAATCAAGCTAAATTTTATTTAAATTGCAAGCATGCAAAAGAAAGAAATTAAGGAATCATGATAGGATTCATTCCAGAGTAAATCAGTTCAAGGTTCAGCAACTCAAAAATATAATCTCCAGCTATTAGAATGAGTCAACTCTGAAAAATGTGCATCATAATTCATTTTTCAGGAAGACAGTTACTCCATGAATAAAGGCAGATACTTGAATCAGGTCAAAAAATTAAATCACAAGCTTGTTCCAGTAAATACTCTGGCAGGACTTTCAACTATGAAACCAAGTCAGATGCTATGTTTATCTGTTTCCATTTTTACAATCGAATACAATGTACCATATCCTACAGTTGAAGAGATGAGCCAACACATGTAGGAAATCCTAGAGTCAGTTCCTGGTTTACAGGAAAACGTGTGATTATGCAGGACACACCACAATCTGGCAAAAGAATTCCTAAATCTGTTTTACAGACCTACTGCTCATGCACATAGAAGTTACTGTATAATGCATCAGATGGAGCAGCTGCAAATAGGTTCAGACACATCCCCTTTAGTTGTAGCACTGGTGAAAGAGGAAACTGTGAAAATGATCAAGATTTGCTTGAATAACCAGTATATTCCTTTTTTTTAGTTTGTTTGTTTTTTGTGGCAGGTTTTTTTGTGCAGCCCTGGCTGTCCTGAAACTCACTTTCCAGACCAGCCTGGCCTCAAACTCAGAAATCAGCCTGCCTCTGCCTCTGCCTCCCAGTGCTGGGTTTAAAGGCATGTGCCACCACCACTGCCTCGCTCAATAAATTCATTTTTTCCTTTTTTTATTAAGTTAGGTACAAGTTTGATTCACATGTCAATCCCAGCTCCCTATCCCTCCCCTCCTCCCCATAAAGCAACAAATTATCACAGTATCCAAAAAGCTCATAGCATGTCTGTAAGCAGAGAGCCTGAAAGAAGACATTACACAGAGAATAAGTGGCTTTCCTAAAACAGGAAAACAACTTTCAGATCCTTCTTTTTATACCCTTTTGTGAGTGAGAATTTTGATGAAGGAGGGTTGAGCAAGTGGATACACTCAAAAGGTCATGAGGACAAACCCCCAACTGATACCAAGTAAAGGTGGAAACTCCCCTTAAATGGTAATCAAATCCATCCCAGTAAGGGAGGAAGGTGAATCTGAGGTTGAAAGGAGAATCGAGAAAAGAGACCAAGAGATAAGTGTAGAACACACACCATAAATGCAGAGAAAAATGTAAAAGGACACCAAAGATCCATCCACTCTGACAACAGCTGTCTTTTCTCCATTTTTTCCTCTGCAAACCAGTTAGAAGCAGCTAGGCTTTGTGGCTACACATTTTGGGAAGCCTGTTCAAAATTTACAAACTGGATGAGCTATAAGCCAGGGATATCAAAAAAAATCATAGGTTCCTAGGAAGCTTATATCACACACTGTGATAAATAGATACAAAATAACACTGCATTAGAACTTGAACACCTCCTTGTTTGGGTATTGAACCTTAGGCTAATCATTAAATTTCTGTCTGTATTTTCACTCACTCAAACAGAAAGTATTTACATTTATATGACCTTGACTGTACATTGTAATCACCTGGGGAGATTTTGTTTAAGTCTCTTGGCCACTGAGA
>NW_024431238.1:0-61013 GCF_017639785.1 Mesocricetus auratus
TTCACAACCAGTGTTGTTTTGTTACATTTCATGAAATTACGCATATATTTTCTCACACAATGTTGTATCGATAGTTTTCATGAAGTTGAGCAAGTAGTTTCACAACCTGGATTGTATCGTTACGTTTCATGAAATTAAGCATGTAGTTTCTCAGACAGCGTTGTATCATTAGTTTTCATGAAGTTAAGCAAGTAGTTTCACAAACAGTTTTGTAGCGTCACTTTTCATAAAGATAAGCATGTAGTTTCTCACACAGTGTTGTATCTATAGTTTCATGAATTTAAGTTTGTAGTTTCTCACACAGTGTTATATCGTTAGGTTTCATGAAGTTAAGCAAGCAGATTCTCAAACAGTGTTGTGTCGTTAATTTCCAGGAAGTTTAGCTTGTAGTTTCTCACACAGTGTTGTATTGTGAATTTTCATGAAGTTAAGCACGTGGTTTCACAAACAATGTTGTATCGTTAGTTTTCATGAACACAAGCATGAAGAGTCTCAAACAGTTTGGTATTGTGACTTTTCATCAAGTTAAGCATGTTGTTTCTCAAACAGTATTGTATCGATCGTTCATGAAGTTAAGCAAGTAGTTCCACAACCAGTGTTGTATCGTTACATTTCATGAAATTAAGCATGTAGTTTCTCAGACAGTGTTGTATCGGTAGTTTTCATGAAGTTGAGCAAGTAGTTACACAAACAGTGTTGTATCGTTAGTTTTCATGGAGATAATTGCGCAGTTTCACAAAAAAATGTTGTATCAGTTTTCATGAAGATAAGCATGTAGATTCTCAGAGAGTTTGGTACCGTTAGTTTTCATCATGTTAAGCATGTAGTTTCTCACACAGTGTTGTATCGATAGTTTCATGAAGTTATGCAAGTAGTTTCACGACCAGTGTTGTAATCATTACTCTTCAAGAAGTTAAGCGCGTAGTTTCACAAAAAAAGGATGTATCGTTAGTTTTCATGAAGCATGTAGATTCTCAGATATTTTGGTATCATTAATTTTCATCAAGTTAAGCATGGTGTTTTTCACACAGTTTTGTTTCGATAATTTTCATGATGATAAGCAAGTAGTTTCACAACCAGGATTGTATCGTTACTTTTCATGAAATTAAGCATGTAGTTTCTCAAACAGTGTTGTATCATTAGTTTTCATGAAGTTAATCAAGTAGTTTCACAAACAGTTTTGTATCGTTAGTTTTCATAAAGATTAGCCAGTAGATCCTCAATCAGTTTGGTATGGTTAGTTTTCATCAGGTTAAGCAAGTAGATTCTCACACAGTGTTGTATCGATAGTTTTCATGAAGTTAAGCTTGTAGTTTCTCACACAGTGTTATATCGTTCGGATTCATGAAGTTAAACAAGGAGATTCTCAAACAGTGTTGTGTCGTTAATTTCCAGGAAGTTTAGCTTGTAGTTTCTCACACAGTGTTGTATTGTGAATTTTCATGAAGGTAAGCACGTAGTTTCACAAACAATGTTGTATCGTTCGTTTTCATGAACTTAAGCATGTAGAATCTCAAACAGTTAGGTATCGTTAGTTTTCATCAAGTTATGCATGTTGTTTCTCAAACAGTATTGTATCGATAGTTCATGAAGTTAAGCAAGTAGTTTCACATCCACGGTTATATTGTTACTTTTCATGAAGTTAAGCCTGTAGATTCTCAATCAGTTTGGTGTCATTAATTTTCATCAGGTTAAGCAAGTAGATTCTCAAACAGTGTTGTATCGATAGTTTTCATGAAGTTAAGCTTGCAGTTTCTCACACAATGTTATATCATTAGGATTCTTGAATGTAAGCAAGCAGATTCTCAAACAGTGTTGTATCATTAATTTCCATGAAGTTTAGCTTGTAGTTTCTCACACAGTGTTGTATTGTGAATTTTCATGAAGTTAAGCGCGTAGTTTCACAACAATGTTTTATCGTTAGTTTTCATGAACTTCAGCATGTAGAGTCTCAAACAGTTAGGTATTGTTAGTTTTCATCAAGTTATGCATGTTGTTTCTCAAACAGTATTGTATCAATAATTCATGAAGTTAAGCAAGTGGTTTCACAACCAGTGTTGTATCGTTACTTTTCATGAAATTAAGCATGTAGTCTCTCAGACAGTGTTGTATCGGTAGTTTTGATGAAGTTTAGCAAGTAGTTACACAAACAGTGTTGTATCATTAGTTTTCATGGAGTTAAGTGCGTAGTTTCACAAACAATGTAGTATCGTTAGTTTACATGAACATAAGCATGTAGAGTAGAGTCTCAAACAGTTTGGTATAGTTAGTTTTCATCAAGTTAAGCATGTTGTTTCTCAAACAGTTTGTATCGATAGTTTTCATGAAGTTAAGCAAGTAGTTTCACAACCAGTGTTATATCGTTAGTTTTCATGAAGTTAAGCAAGTAGTTACACAAACAGTGTTGTATCATTAGTTTTCATGGAGTTAATCCCGTAGTTTCACAAACAATGTTGTATCGTTAGTTTTCATGAAGATAAGCATGTAGATTCTCAGACATTTTGGTGTCATTAATTTTCATTTTGTTAAGCATGTAGATTCTCACACAGGGTTGTATCGATATTTTTCATGAAGTTAAGCTAGTAGTTTCTCACACAGTATTATATCGTTAGGTTTCATGAAGTTAATCAAACATATTCTAAAACATTGTTGTATCGTTAGTTTTCATGAAGTTTAGCTTATAGTTTCTCACACAGTGTTGTATTGTGAATTTTCACCTAGTTAAGCGCGTAGTTTCACAAACAATGTTGTATCGTTACTTTTCATGAACATAAGCATGAAGAGTCTCAAACAGTTTGGTATCGTTACTTTTCATCAAGTTAAGCATGTTGTTTCTCAAACAGTATTGTATCGATACTTCATGAAGTTAAGAGAGTAGTTTCACAACCAGTGGTGTATCATTACATTTCATGGAGTTAAGCATGTAGTTTCTCACACAGTGTTGTATCGGTAGTTTTCATGAAGTTAAGCAAGTAGTTACACAGTGTTGTATTGTTAGTTTTCATGGAGTTAAGCGTGTAGGTTCACAAAAAATGTTGTATCGTTAGTTTTCATGAACATAAGCATGTAGATCCTCAGACAGTTTGGTATCGTTAGCTTTTATCATGTTAAGCATGTAGATTCTCACACAGTGTTGTATCAATAGTTTCATGAAGTTATGCAAGTAGTTTCACGACTAGTGTTGTAATCATTACTCTTCAAGAAGTTAAGCATGTATTTCACAAAAAATGTTGTATAGTTAGTTTTCATGAAGATAAGCATGTAGATTCTCAGACAGTTTGGTGTCGTTAGTTTTCATCATGTTAAGCATGTAGTTTCTCACGCAGTGTTGTATCGATAGTTTTCATCAAGTGGAGGAAGTAGTTTCACAACCAGTGTTGATTCATTACTTTTCTTGAAATTAGGAATGTATTTTCTCACACAGTGTTGTATCGATAGATTTCATGAAGTTAAGCAAGTAGTTTCACAACCAGGATTGTATCGTTACTTTTCATGAAATTAAGCATGTCGTTTCTCAAACAGTGTTGTATGATAAGTTTTCATGAAGTTAAGCATGTAGTTTCATAGTTTTGTATCGTTAATTTTCATAAAGATAAGCCAGTAGATCCTCAATCACTTTGGTATGGTCAGTTTTCATCACGTTAACCAAGTACATTCTCACACAGTGTTGTATCAATAATTTTCATGAAGTAAAGCTTGTAGTTTATCACACAGTGTTATATCGTTAGGATTCATGAAGTTAAACAAGCAGATTCTCAAACAGTGTTGTATCGTTATTTTCCATGAAGTTTAGCTTGTAGTTTCTCACACAGTGTTGTATTGTGAATTTTCATGAAGTTAAGCGCGTATTTCACAAACAATGTTGTATCGTTCGTTTTCATGAACTTAAGCATGTAGAGTCTCAAACAGTTAGGTATCGTTAGTTTTCATCAAGTTATGCATGTTGTTTCTCAAACAGTATTGTATCAATAGTTCATGAAGTTAAGCAAGTAGTTTTACAACCAGTGTTGTATCGTTACTTTTCATGAAATTAAGCATGTAGTTTCTCACACAGTGTTGTATCGGTGGTTTTCTTGAAGTTAAGCAAGTAGTAACACAAACAGTGTTGTTTCGTTAGTTTTCATGGAGTAAAGTGCGTAGTTTCACAAACAATGTTGGATTGTTAGTTTTCATGAAGATAAGCATGTAGATTCTCAAACAGTTTGGTGTCGTTAGATTTCATCATGTTAAGGATGTAGATTCTCACACAGTATTGTATCGATAGTTTTCATGAAGTTAAGCTTGTAGTTTCTCACACAGTATTATATCGTTATGTTGCATGAAGTTAAGCAAGCAGATTCTCAAACAGAGTTGTACCGTTATTTTTCATGAAGTTTAGCTTATAGTTTCTCACACAGTGTTGTATCAATAGTTTTCATGAAGTTAAGCAGGTAGTTTCACAACAAGGATTGTATCGTTACTTTTCATGAAATTAAGCATGTAGTTTCCCACACACTGTTGTATCTGTAGTTTTCTTAAAGTTAAGCAAGTAGTTACACAAACAGTGCTGTATGGTTAGTTTTCATGGAGTTAAGAGCATAGTTTCACAAACAATGTTGTATCGTTAGATTTCATGAACATAAGCATGTAGAGTCTCAAACGGTTTTGTATCGTTTGTTTTCATCAATTGAAGCATGGTGTTTCTCAAACAGTATTGTATTGATAGTTTTTATGAAATTAAGCAAGTAGTTTCACAACCAGTGTTGTATCATTACTTTTCATGAAATTAAGCATGTAGTTTCTCACACAGTGTTGTATCGGAAGTTTTCAAGAAGTTAAGCAAGTAGTTACACAAATAGGGTTGTATCGTGTGTTTTCATGGAGTTCAGAGCGTAGTTTCACAAACAATGTTGTATCGTTAGTTTTCATGAACATAAGCATGTAGAGTCTCAAACAGTTTGGTATCGTTAGTTTTCATCAAGTTAAGCATGTTGTTTCTCACACAGTGTTGCATCATTAGTTTTCATGAAGTTAAGCAAGTAGTTTCACAAACAGTTTTGTATCGTTAGGATTCATAAAGTTAAGCATGTATATTTTCAATCAGTTTGGTATCGTTAGTTTTCATCAGGTTAAGCATGGATATTTTCACACAGTGGTGTATCGATAGTTTCATGAAGCTAAGCTTGTAGTTTCTCACACAGTGTTATATCGTTAGGTTTCATGAAGTTAAGCAAGTAGTTTCACAATCAATCTTGTATCGTTAGTTTTCATGAACGTAAGCATGAAGAGTCTCAAACAGTTTGGTATCGTTAGTTTTCATCAAGTTAAGCATGTTGTTTCTCAAACAGTATTGTATCGATAGTTTTCATGAAGTTAAGAAAGTAGTTTCACAACCAGTGTTGTATCATTACTTTTCACGAAATTAAGCATGTATTTTCTCACACAGTGTTGTATCGGTAGTTTTCATGAGGTTATGCAAGTAGTTACTTACACAAACAGTGTTGTATCGTTAGTTTTCATGGAGTTAAGCAAGTAGTTTCACAAACAATGTTGTATCGTTAACTTTCATGAAGATAAGCATGTAGATCTCATTTTGGTGTCTTTAGTTTTCATCATATTAAGCATGTAGATTCTACCACAGTGTTGTATCGATAGTTTTCATGAATTTAAGCAAGTAGTTTCACAACCAGTGTCGTTTCGTTACATTTCATGAAATTAAGCATATATTTTCTCACACAGTGTTGTATCGATAGTTTTCATGAGGTTATGCAAGTAGTTACTTACACAAACAGTGTTGTATCGTTAGTTTTCATGGAGTTAAGCGTGTAGTTTCACAAACAATGTTGTATCGTTAACTTTCATGAAGATAAGCATGTAGATTCTCAGTTTGGTGTCATTAGTTTTCATCATATTAATCATGTAGATTCTCACACAGTGTTGTATCGATAGTTTTCATGAATTTAAGCAAGTAGTTTCACAACCAGTGTCGTTTCGTTACATTTCATGAAATTAAGCATGTATTTTCTCACACAGTGTTGTATCGGTAGTTTTCATGTGGTTATGCAAGTAGTTACTTACACAAACAGTGTTGTATCGTTAGTTTTCATGGAGGTAAGCGTGTAGTTTCACAAACAATGCTGTATCGTTAGTTTTCATGAAGATAAGCATGTAGATTCTCAGACAGTTTGGTGTCCCTAGTTTTCATCATATTAAGCATGTAGTTTCTCACACAGTGTTGTATCGATAGTTTTCATGAATTTAAGCATGTAGTTTCACACCCAGTGTCATTTCGTTACATTTCATGAAATTAAGCATATATTTTCTCACACAGTGTTGTATCGATAGTTTTCATGAAGTTAAGCAAGTAGTTTCACAACCAGGATTGTATCGTTACTTTTCATGAAATTAAGCATGTAGTTTCTCACACAGTGTTGTATCGATAATTTTCATGATGTTAAGCAAGTAATTTCACAACCAGGATTGTATCGTTACTTTTCATGAAATTAAGCATGTAGTTTCTCACACAGTGTTGTATCATTAGTTTTCATGAAGTTAAGCAAGTAGTTTCACAAAGAGTTTTGTATCGTCAGTTTTCATAAAGATAAGCATGTAGATTCTCAATCAGTTTGGTATCGTTAGTTTTCATCAGGTTAAGCATGGAGATTCTCACACAGTGTTGTATCGATAGTTTTCATGAAGTTAAGCTTGTAGTTTCTCACACAGTGTTATATTGTTAGGTCATGATGTTAAGCAAGCAGATTCTCAAACAGTGTTGTATCGTTAGTTTTCAAGAAGTTTAGCTTATAGTTTCTCACACAGTGTTGTTTTGTGAATTTTGATGAAGTTAAGCGCTTAGTTTCACAAACAATGTTGTATCGTTAGTTTTCATGAAGATAAGCATGTAGATTCTCAGTTTGGTAACGTTAGTTTTCATCAAGTTAAGCATGTTGTTTCTCAAACAGTATTGTATCGATAGTTTTAATGAAGTTTAGCAAGTAGTTTAACAGCCAGTGTTGTATCGTTACTTTCATGAAATTAAGCATATAGTTTCTCACACAGTGTTGTATCGGTAGTTTTCAAGAAGTTAAGCAAGTAGTTACACAGTGTTGTATCGTTAGTTTTCATGGAGTTAAGCGTGTAGTTTCACAAACAATGCTGTATCGTTAGTTTTCATGAAGATAAGCATGTAGATTCTCAGACACTTTGGTGTCCTTAGTTTTCATCATATTAAGCATGTAGTTTCTCACACAGTGTTGTATCGGTAGTTTTCATGAATTTAAGCAAGTAGTTTCACAACCAGTGTTGTATCGTTACATTTCATGAAATTAAGCATGTATTTTCTCACACAGAGTTGTATTGATAGTTTTCTTGAAATTAAGCAAGTAGTTTCACAACCAGGATTGTATCATTACTTTTCATGAAATTAAGCATGTATTTTCTCACACAGTTTTGTATCATTAGTTTTCATGAAGTTAAGCAAGTAGTTTCACAAACAGTTTTGTATCGTCAGTTTGCATAAAGATAAGCATGTAGATTCTCAATCAGTTTGGTATCGTTAGTTTTCATCAGTTTAAGCATGTAGATTCTCACACAGTGTTGTATCCATAGTTTTCATGAAGTTAATTTAAGCTTGTAGTTTCTCACACAGTGTTATATCGTTATGTTTCATGAAGTTAGGCAAGCAGATTCTAACCCAGTGTTGTATCGTTAGTTTTCATGAAGTTTAGATTATAGTTTCTCACACAGTGTTGTCTTTTGAATTTTCAGGAAGTTAAGCGCGTAGTTTCACAAACAATGATGTATCGTTAGCTTTCATGAAGATAAGCATGTAGATTCTCAGACAGTTTGGTATCGTTAGTTTTCATCAAGTTAAGCATGTTGTTTCTCAAACAGTATTGTATCGATAGTTTTAATGAAGTTAAGCAAGTAGTTTCACAGCCAGTGTTGTATCGTTACTTTTCATGAAATTAAGCATGAAGTTTCTCACACAGTGTTGTATCGGTAGTTTTCAAGAAGTTAAGTAAGTAGTTACACAGTTTTGTATCGTTAGTTTTCATGGAGTTAAGCACGTAGTATCACAAACAATGTTGTATCGTTAGTTTTCATGAAGATAAACATGTGGATTCTCACTTTGGTGTCCTTAGTTTTCATCATATTAAGCATGTAGTTTCTCACACAGTGTTGTATCGATAATTTTCATGAAGTTAAGCAAGTAGTTACACAACCAGGATTGTATCGTTACTTTTCATGAAATTAAGCATGTAGTTTCTCACACAGTGTTGTATCATTAGTTTTCATGAAGTTAAGCAATTGGTTTCACAAACAGTTTTGTATCGTCAGTTTGCATAAAGATAAGCATGTAGATTCTCAATCAGTTTGGTATCGTTAGTTTTCATCAGGTTAAGCATGTAGCTTCCCACACAGTGTTGTATCGGTAGTTTTCATGAAGTTAAGCAAGTAGTTACACAAACAGTGTTGTATCATTAGTTTTCATGAGTTAAGTGCGTAGTTTCACAAACAATGTTGTATCGTTAGCTTACATGAAGATAAGCATGTAGATTCTTAGACAGTTTGGTGTCATTAGTTTTCATCATATTAAGCATGTAGTTTCTCACACAGTGTTGTATCGATAGTTTTCATGAAGGTAAGCTTGTAGTTTCTCACACCATGTTATATTGTTAGGTTTCATGAAGTTAAGCAAGCAGATTCTCAAATAGTGTTGTATCGTTAGTTTTCAAGAAGTTTAGCTTATAGTTTCTCACACAGTGTTGTATTGTGAATTTTCATGAAGTTAAGCGCTTAGTTTCACAAACAATGTTGTATCGTTAGTTTTCATGAAGATAAGCATGTAGATTCTCAGATAGTTTGGTATCATTAGTTTTCATCAAGTTAAGCATGTTGTTTCTCAAACAGTATTGTATCGATAGTTTTAATGAAGTTAAGCAAGTAGTTTCACAGCCAGTGTTGTATCGTTACTTTCATGAAATTAAGCATATAGTTTCTCACACAGTGTTGTATCGGTAGTTTTCAAGAAGTTAAGCAAGTAGTTACACAGTGTTGTATCATTAATTTTCATGGAGTTAAGCGCGTAGTTTCACAAACAATGTTGTATCGTTAGTTTTCATGAAGATAAGCATGTAGATTCTCAGACAGTTTGGTGTCCATAGTTTTCATCATATTAAGCATGTAGTTTCTCATAAAGTGTTGTATCGATAGTATTCATGAATTTAAGAAAGATGTTTCACAACCAGGGTTGTATCGTTACATTTCATGAAATTAAGCATGTATTTTCTCACACAGAGTTGTATTGATAGTTTTCTTGAAATTAAGCAAGTAGTTTCACAACCAGGATTGTATCGTTACTTTTCATGAAATTAAGCATGTAGTTTCTCACACAGTGTTATTTCGTTAAGTCTCATGAAGTTAGGCAAGCAGATTCCCAAACAGTGTTGTATCGTTAGATTTCATGAAGTTTAGATTATAGTTTCTCACACAGTGTTATCTTGTGAATTTTCAGGAAGTTAAGCGCGTAGTTTCACAAACAATGTTGTATCGTTAGTTTTCATGAATATAAGCATATAGATTCTCAGACAGTTTGGTATCGTTAGTTTTCATCAAGTTAAGCATGTTGTTTCTCAAACAGTATTGTATCGATAGTTTTAATGATGTTAAGCAAGTAGTTTCACAGCCAGTGTTGTATCGTTACTTTCATGAAATTAAGCATGAAGTTTCTCACACAGTGTTGTATTGGTAGTTTACAAGAAGTTAAGCAAGTAGTTACACAGTGTTGTATCGTTAGTTTTCATGGAGTTAAGCGCGTAGTATCACAAACAATGTTGTATCATTAGTTTTCATGAAGATAAGCATGTAGATTCTCACTTTGGTGTCATTAGTTTTCATCATATTAAGCATATAGTTTCTCACATAGTGTTGTATCGATAGTTTTAATGAAGTTAAGCAAGTAGTTTCACAACCACTGTTGTATCATTACATTTCATGAAATTAAGCATGTATTTTCTCACACAGTGTTGTATCGATAGTTTTCTTGAAGTTAAGCAAGTAGTTACACAACCAGGATTGTATCGTTACTTTTCATGAAATTAAGAATGTATTTCTCACACAGTGTTGTATCATTAGTTTTCATGAAGTTAAGCAATTGGTTTCACAAACAGTTTTGTATCGTCAGTTTGCATAAAGATAAGCATGTAGATTCTCAATCAGTTTGGTATCGTTAGTTTTCATCAGGTTAAGCATGTAGCTTCCCACACAGTGTTGTATCGGTAGTTTTCATGAGGTTATGCAAGTAGTTACACAAACAGTGTTGTATCATTAGTTTTCATGGAGTTAAGTGCGTAGTTTCACAAACAATGTTGTATCGTTAGCTTACATGAAGATAAGCATGTAGATCATCAGACAGTTTGGTGTCATTAGTTTTCATCATATTAAGCATGTAGTTTCTCACACAGTGTTGTATCGATAGTTTTCATGAATTTAAGCATGTAGTTTCACACCCAGTGTCGTTTCGTTACATTTCGTGAAATTAAGCATATATTTTCTCACACAGTGTTGTATCGATAGTTTTCATGAATTTAAGCAAGTAGTTTCACAACCACGATTGTATCGTTACTCTTCATGAAATTAAGCATGTATTTTCTCACACAGTGTTGTATCGATAGTTTTCATGAAGTAAAGCAAGTAGTTTCACAACCAGTGTTGTATCGTTACTTTTCATGAAATTAAGCATGTATTTTCTCACACAGAATTGTATACATAGTTTTCTTGAAGTTAAGCAAGTAGTTTCACAACGAGGACTGTATCGTTACTGTTCATGTAATTAAGCATGTAGTTTCTCACACAGTGCTGTATCATTAGTTTTCATGAAGTTAAGCAAGTAGTTTCACAAACAGTTTTGTGTCGTCAGTTTGCATAAAGATAAGCATGTAGATTCTCAATCAGTTTGGTATCGTTAGTTTTCATCAGGTTAAGCATGTAGATTCTCACACAGTGTTGTATCGATAGTTTTCATGAAGTTAAGCTTGTAGTTTCTCACACAGTGTTGGATTGTTAGGTTTCATGATGTTAAGCAAGCAGATTCTCAAACAGTGTTGTATCGTTAGTTTTCAAGAAGTTTAGCTTATAGTTTCTCACACAGTGTTGTATTGTGAATTTTCATGAAGTTAAGCGCTTAGTTTCACAAACAATGTTGTATCGTTAGTTTTCATGAAGATAAGCATGTAGATTCTCAGACAATTTGGTATCATTAGTTTTCATCAAGTTAAGCATGTTGTTTCTCAAACAGTATTGTATCGATAGTTTTAATGAAGTTAAGCAAGTAGTTTCACAGCCAGTGTTGTATCGTTACTTTCATGAAATTAAGCATATAGTTTCTCACACAGTGTTGTATCGGTAGTTTTCAAGAAGTTAAGCAAGTAGTTACACAGTGTTGTATCATTAATTTTCATGGAGTTAAGCGCGTAGTTTCACAAACAATGTTGTATCGTTAGTTTTCATGAAGATAAGCATGTAGATTCTCAGACAGTTTGGTGTCCTTAGTTTTCATCATATTAAGCATGTAGTTTCTCATAAAGTGTTGTATCGATAGTATTCATGAATTTAAGAAAGATGTTTCACAACCAGGGTTGTATCGTTACATTTCATGAAATTAAGCATGTATTTTCTCACACAGAGTTGTATTGATAGTTTTCTTGAAATTAAGCAAGTAGTTTCACAACCAGGATTGTATCGTTACTTTTCATGAAATTAAGCATGTAGTTTCTCACACAGTGTTATTTCGTTAAGTCTCATGAAGTTAGGCAAGCAGATTCCCAAACAGTGTTGTATCGTTAGATTTCATGAAGTTTAGATTATAGTTTCTCACACAGTGTTATCTTGTGAATTTTCAGGAAGTTAAGCGCGTAGTTTCACAAACAATGTTGTATCGTTAGTTTTCATGAAGATAAGCATATAGATTCTCAGACAGTTTGGTATCGTTAGTTTTCATCAAGTTAAGCATGTTGTTTCTCAAACAGTATTGTATCGATAGTTTTAATGATGTTAAGCAAGTAGTTTCACAGCCAGTGTTGTATCGTTACTTTCATGAAATTAAGCATGAAGTTTCTCACACAGTGTTGTATTGGTAGTTTACAAGAAGTTAAGCAAGTAGTTACACAGTGTTGTATCGTTAGTTTTCATGGAGTTAAGCGCGTAGTATCACAAACAATGTTGTATCATTAGTTTTCATGAAGATAAGCATGTAGATTCTCACTTTGGTGTCATTAGTTTTCATCATATTAAGCATATAGTTTCTCACATAGTTTTAATGAAGTTAAGCAAGTAGTTTCACAACCACTGTTGTATCATTACATTTCATGAAATTAAGCATGTATTTTCTCACACAGTGTTGTATCGATAGTTTTCTTGAAGTTAAGCAAGTAGTTACACAACCAGGATTGTATCGTTACTTTTCATGAAATTAAGAATGTATTTCTCACACAGTGTTGTATCATTAGTTTTCATGAAGTTAAGCAATTGGTTTCACAAACAGTTTTGTATCGTCAGTTTGCATAAAGATAAGCATGTAGATTCTCAATCAGTTTGGTATCGTTAGTTTTCATCAGGTTAAGCATGTAGCTTCCCACACAGTGTTGTATCGGTAGTTTTCATGAGGTTATGCAAGTAGTTACACAAACAGTGTTGTATCATTAGTTTTCATGGAGTTAAGTGCGTAGTTTCACAAACAATGTTGTATCGTTAGCTTACATGAAGATAAGCATGTAGATTATCAGACAGTTTGGTGTCATTAGTTTTCATCATATTAAGCATGTAGTTTCTCACACAGTGTTGTATCGATAGTTTTCATGAATTTAAGCATGTAGTTTCACACCCAGTGTCGTTTCGTTACATTTCGTGAAATTAAGCATATATTTTCTCACACAGTGTTGTATCGATAGTTTTCATGAATTTAAGCAAGTAGTTTCACAACCACGATTGTATCGTTACTCTTCATGAAATTAAGCATGTATTTTCTCACACAGTGTTGTATCGATAGTTTTCATGAAGTAAAGCAAGTAGTTTCACAACCAGTGTTGTATCGTTACTTTTCATGAAATTAAGCATGTATTTTCTCACACAGAATTGTATACATAGTTTTCTTGAAGTTAAGCAAGTAGTTTCACAACGAGGACTGTATCGTTACTGTTCATGTAATTAAGCATGTAGTTTCTCACACAGTGCTGTATCATTAGTTTTCATGAAGTTAAGCAAGTAGTTTCACAAACAGTTTTGTGTCGTCAGTTTGCATAAAGATAAGCATGTAGATTCTCAATCAGTTTGGTATCGTTAGTTTTCATCAGGTTAAGCATGTAGATTCTCACACAGTGTTGTATCCATAGTTTTCATGAAGTTAATTTAAGCTTGTAGTTTCTCACACAGTGTTATATCGTTATGTTTCATGAAGTTAGGCAAGCAGATTCTCAAACAGTTTTGTATCGTTAGTTTTCATGAAGTTTAGATTATAGTTTCTCACACAGTGTTGTCTTGTGAATTTTCAGGAATTTAAGCGCGTAGTTTCACAAACAATGTTGTATCATTAGTTTTCATGAAGATAAGCATGTAGATTCTCAGACAATTTGGTATCGTTAGTTTTCATCAAGTTAAGCATGTTGTTTCTCAAACAGTATTGTATCGATAGTTTTAATGAAGTTAAGCAAGTAGTTTCACAGCCAGTGTTGTATCGTTACTTTCATGAAATTAAGCATGAAGTTTCTCACACAGTGTTGTATCGGTAGTTTTAAAGAAGTTAAGCAAGTAGTTACACAGTGTTGTATCGTTAGTTTTCATGGAGTTAAGCGCGTAGTATCACAAACAATGTTGTATCGTTAGTTTTCATGAAGATAAGCATGTAGATTCTCACTTTGGTGTCATTAGTTTTCATCATATTAAGCATATAGTTTCTCACACAGTGTTGTATCGATAGTTTTTATGAATTTAAGCAAGTAGTTTCACAACCAGTGTTGTATCGTTACATTTCATGAAATTAAGCATGTATTTTCTCACACAGTGTTGTATCGATCGTTTTCTTGAAGTTAAGCAAGTAGTTACACAACCAGGATTGTATCGTTACTTTTCATGAAATTAAGCATGTAGTTTCTCACACAGTGTTGTATCATTAGTTTTCATGAAGTTAAGCAATTGGTTTCACAAACAGTTTTGTATCGTCAGTTTGCATAAAGATAAGCATGTAGATTCTCAATCAGTTTGGTATCGTTAGTTTTCATCAGGTTAAGCATGTAGATTCCCAAACAGTGTTGTATCGGTAGTTTTCATGAAGTTAAGCAAGTAGTTACACAAACAGTGTTGTATCATTAGTTTTCATGGAGTTAAATGCATAGTTTCACAAACAATGTTGTATCGTTAGCTTACATGAAGATAAGCATGTAGATTCTCAGACAGTTTGGTCTCATTAGTTTTCATCATATTAATCATGTAGTTTCTCACACAGTGTTGTATCGATAGTTTTCATGAATTTATGCAAGTAGTTTCCCACCCAGTGTCGTTTCGTTACATTTCATGAAATTAAGCATATATTTTCTCACACAATGTTGTATCGATAGTTTTCATGAAGTTAAGCAAGTAGTTTCACAACCAGGATTGTATCGTTACTTTTCATGAAATTAAGCATGTATTTTCTCACACAGTGTTGTATCGATAGTTTTCATGAAGTTAAGCTTGTAGTTTCTCACACCATGTTATATTGTTAGGTTTCATGAAGTTAAGCAAGCAGATTCTCAAATAGTGTTGTATCGTTAGTTTTCAAGAAGTTTAGCTTATAGTTTCTCACACAGTGTTGTATTGTGAATTTTCATGAAGTTAAGCGCTTAGTTTCACAAACAATGTTGTATCGTTAGTTTTCATGAAGATAAGCACGTAGATTCTCAGACAGTTTGGTATCGTTAGTTTTCATCAAGTTAAGCATGTTGTTTCTCAAACAGTATTGTATCGATAGTTTTAATGAAGTTAAGCAAGTAGTTTCACAGCCAGTGTTGTATCATTACTTTCATGAAATTAAGCATATAGTTTCTCACTAGTGTTGTATCGGTAGTTTTCAAGAAGTTAAGCAAGTAGTTACACAGTGTTGTATCGTTAGTTTTCATGGAGTTAAGCGCGTAGTTTCACAAACAATGCTGTATCGTTAGTTTTCATGAAGATAAGCATGTAGATTCTCAGACAGTTTGGTGTCCTTTGTTTTCATCATATTAAGCATGTAGTTTCTCACACAGTGTTGTATCGATAGTTTTCATGAATTTAAGAAAGTAGTTTCACAACCAGTGTTGTATCGTTACATTTCATGAAATTAAGCTTGTATTTTCTCACACAGAGTTGTATTGATAGTTTTTTGAAATTAAGCAAGTAGTTTCACAACCAGGATTGTATCGTTACTTTTCATGAAATTAAGCATGTAGTTTCTCACACAGTGTTGTATCATTAGTTTTCATGAAGTTAAGCAAGTAGTTTCACAAAATGTTTTGTATCGTCAGTTTGCATAAAGATAAGCATGTAGATTCTCAATCAGTTTGGTATCGTTAGTTTTCATCAGGTTAAGCATGTAGATTCTCACACAGTGTTGTATCGATAGTTTTCATGAAGTTAAGCTTGTAGTTTCTCACACAGTGTTGGATTGTTAGGTTTCATGATGTTAAGCAAGCAGATTCTCAAAAAGTGTTGTATCGTTAGTTTTCATGAAGTTTAGCTTATAGTTTCTCACACAGTGTTGTATTGTGAATTTTCATGAAGTTAAGCGCTTAGTTTCACGAACAATGTTGTATCGTTAGTTTTCATGAAGATAAGCATGTAGATTCTCAGACAGTTTGGTATCGTTAGTTTTCATCAAGTTAAGCATGTTGTTTCTCAAACAGTATTGTATCGATAGTTTTAATGAAGTTTAGCAAGTAGTTTCACAGCCAGTGTTGTATCGTTACTTTCATGAAATTAAGCATGAAGTTTCTCACACAGTGTTGTATCGGTAGTTTTCAAGAAGTTAAGCAAGTAGTTACACAGTGTTGTATCGTTAGTTTTCATGGAGTTAAGCGCGTAGTGTCACAAACAATGCTGTATCGTTAGTTTTCATGAAGATAAGCATGTAGATTCTCAGACAGTTTGGTGTCCTTAGTTTTCATCATATTAAGCGTGTAGTTTCTCACACAGTGTTGTATCGATAGTTTTCATGAATTTAAACAAGTAGTTTCACAACCAGTGTTGTATCGTTACATTTCATGAAATTAAGCATGTATTTTCTCACACAGAGTTGTATTGATAGGTTTCTTGAAGTTAAGCAAGTAGTTTCACAAAAAGTTTTGTATCGTCAGTTTGCATAAAGATAAGCATGTAGATTCTCAATCAGTTTGGTATCGTTAATTTTCATCAGGTTAAGCATGTAGATTCTCACAAAGTGTTGTATCGATAGTTTTCACGAAGTTAATTTAATCTTGTAGTTTCTCACACAGTGTTATATCGTTAGGTTTCATGAAGTTAAGCAAGCAGATTCTCAAACAGTGTTGTATCGTTAGTTTTCCTGAAGTTTAGCTTATAGTTTCTCACACAGTGTTGTATTGTGAATTTTCATGAAGTTATGCGCGTAGTTTCACAATGTTGTATCGTTAGTTTTCATGAAGATAAGCAAGTAGTTTCACAACCAGTGTTGTACCGTTACTTTTCATGAAATTAAGCATGTAGTTTCTCACACAGTGTCGTATCGGTAGTTTTCAAGAAGTTAAGCAAGTAGTTACACAGTTTTAAATCGTTAGTTTTCATGGAGTTAAGCGCGTAGTTTCACAAACAATGTTGTATCGTTAGTTTTCATGAAGATAAGCATGTAGATTCTCAGACTGTCGCACCTGCTGTGCGGCCTGCATCCAAGAATGTAGCGAGGTGATCGGGATAGATGACACAGAGACCGGTCGGTTGCTTTAAGAAAACTTTATGCTTCCCAAGTCAGCTTAGGAGGAGAACCCAGTCCGCTTAGGAGAGTCTCAGGAGAAGTCTCTGCAAGAAAAAAGAGCTTCCCTTTTTAAGGACTTTTGCCATCCATTTCCACACCATTCTTTCCACTTCTCACCCTCTTGGCTGGTGGTTTAATCTCCGGCCCCAGAATCGGGGAGATACCACAGGGGGCAGGGACAGGAAGAGGCATCTAGCCGTAGCGGGTGTGACAGTCATGGAATTTCAGTGAGCAAGCCCTTATCTGAGCCCTATGAAGCTTTAAAGCACTGAATTGTTTCCAGTAAACATTACACAGATGCCTGCTCCCAGGCCGAAGGGGAATTGGGTTTCTGCTCAAGGTCTGGTGTCCCCACAATTCACCACTTTTTATTTTTAAATGAGGCACTCCTGTCTTCCGTCAAGTAGGGTCACCCTCCCTTGCCCGTCTTTGGGGGACCTTTAACCGCTGTTAGGTGGGAGTGGGTCTTCCCCACAATTTGCCCGTCATAAGAGCGCCCCAAGTTTAAAATCATTTGTAATAAGGCTTTATGGCTATCGGGATTGCCATGGGCTAAGGCACTTTGAACTCAGCATGAAGCCAGAATGCCTACTGCCACTGTTACCATTCCTAGGACCGCCACTGACATAGCACCTCTCTGTCACCTGCCCATCCCCCCCCCCCCCGATCTGGGCCATAGCATTCTACCACCAGCCTTTCTTTGCTACAAGGGTGATTTATAGTTACAATTTGACGGTCAAAACAGTGATAAAGTTTACAATTATTTTAAGATCTACTTAGGAAAGCATTAGAGAGTGCACTTGCACAGATACACTAGGTACAATCATTGATGTTACACATGTAGCATTATAAAAAATATGAACAAGAGGCTTGTTGCACTATTTACAGAGTACCAATTTGTTCCTGTGGTGATGTAGTCTGTCGATTTAATGTCAGTAGTATCAGCCGAACATGCAACCCGAGTCAAAGTCTTTTTGTCGCACCAGGACAAACCATATTTCTCCAGAAAAACACATTGTGATTCCAAAAACAGGAACTACCGAGTCTGATATTTCAAGTGACCATGTCCTGTTCAAATACTGAAAAGAGGCTTTTGTCATTCATCACAGTCCATACCAATGTCCAAATGTTTTAAATGGGTCTTTTTTCCCCCAAAGGGAAAAGCTGGCAAAATGAATTCTGTTGTTTTAAGGTGTATCAAAGGCTAGCTGCTAATCTTCCAGTTTTGTTGGCTTTGGGATGAAAACTCACGGGTCCAGGAGGTTGATGTACCAAGCCTGATGAGACACTGGAAATCTCGAACTGACTGTTTTATTTCTTTCTCGGGCTGTAGATTTGATGACATCAAGGGTCAGGTGTCCCGCGCTACCGTCTCGCCAGCAAGAACGACGCAGGACACTTGGATCCTTCTGCAGTAAAGCTTTAATACATCTTGAGAGATAGATGATCAGCTTCTGAGAGGGAGACCCCAAGCTAAGAAACCCAGCCCCTTATATAAGCCTAGGAGCTCCGAGTGAGACGTGTAGAGCCAGGATTGGTGGTTTGCTCATCACCCCAGATGACGGGTGAGGCACAGCTTAAACGGTAAACTCCAACTGACAGCAGATGTCAGCGCCATCTTCTAATGGCGATAGCGATAGCGAGGGCGGCTCCTCACATCTCCCCCTATTCATTTATTTTTGAAGCCATAGGACACCCACAACTTTGGAGTGGAGATAGAGGTCAAATCCCCATGTGCAAATTTGGAACATGTACAAAGCTCCTCTCCAGGGTCTTATCCCCAGAGGGAGCCCTGACCAGTCCCGATGTCATTTTTCTGGGGGAAGGAGATCATGACATAGAACCTTCATGCAAGATGACTTATCTCCCAGGAGAAAGTCGTTATACCGCAGACCTCTCCTGTGCAGTGCTTAGCCTTGCAACTCCTTGGGCTGCTGAAGCCTACCCACTCTATCCCGTGCAATGAGACTAGCCTCGTGGGGTGCAAGAGCCGGGAGGCCAGCGACCTATTGCTTTAACATGGTTAACCAAATGTCAGGGGAGGCTCCGTGTTCTAAGGCAGCAAGTGCTTGTGCCACCATCACTTTGTCTCTTTTGTTTGGGCTCTGAGCTTACACACCATCCAAAGCATCAACACTATTCCACAGCAGAGAACTAGGCTAAATGATCTCACCCCCACCCATTCCTTAAAATAAGAAAATGCAGATGAAATCCAGGAGGAGAGGCCTTCCATCAGAGAAAGATCCAGACGCGTGGAATTCACTTGCAGGATCACCACTCTCAACTCACGGAGTGTCTGCTCAAACTCAAAAGTCCAATTCTGTAATAAATGTTGAGACAGAGCTTTTGACAGGTTAGCTGCTCTTGTAAAATTCTCATATTGTACTGAAGTGAACACAAAGGCCAGGGAACTTTTGTTCACATCCCAATTGGGCCATCTGCCACAATATATCCAATTGTTCCTGAACCAAATTAATCTGTTGGGCCATGGTCACAGTGGCTGATAGTTCATTAATGGTTTGAGTTGTCTGCACAGTGCCGGAAAGTGCAAGGGCCGAGGCGGTAACCGAAGCAGTAACCGCGGAGGCAGCTATCAGGCCCACAATAATAGCAGAGATCCCAAAAATCTCGCTTTTCCCTAAACAAACTCAAACTACTTGGCACCTCAACAGGAACTGGAACAAATCGAGGCATGCGCATTACCAAAGCAAAAGGGTGCTTAATAGCATCCCAGCATAATACATAAAAACAATTCTAAGCAGAGCAATTTATTTCTTTCTGATTCTTACCTAAGGTATCATTACTCACAACCCAAATAAAGGGCAGCCAAACACAAATTGGAGCAGCTGAATAATTAGTTCTCTTAAAAGGGGTATACTTAACATTGGAGGAGGACCAATCAGATGATCCAGAGCTCTGTCCCTCACTCAGACTGTTGCCTAATGCCCCTTTCCAATCAAAAGTAATCTGCCCCTTCTCACTATATCCTCCAGCAATCATTGCCATAGGAGAAAGATCAGTACAGCTTTCATTAATTCAAAAGGATTAGCATTAGATCTTTCTGGATCCATATGAATAAAATTATCCTTTAATGAAGAAATCACAGTAAAGCACAAGCTTCCTACCAATGACAAGGTTCTCTCATCCTGAAAACTCTGTATCTGAGGATCTAAAGGCAAAAAGGCAAGCCCCAACTCTCTATTAGTTGTGAAAAATCTAGGGAACTCCTGGGCATTATGCATCACTGGCATCGGTAGGGGGAAGGTAGACATGATGGCCCACCATAACTCTCCCATCATACTAGGAACCATCATCCCGAGTAGGAGAGTCTTCATCACCCACTTGGCCTCCATCCTTCTTATTCTGGAGTTGTGAAGGAGCTCTTCGAGTGAGTCTTTCAGGGATCCACAGGGGGTTTTCTTCCTCCTGTGGAAAAACACACACAGCTCCCCTGGATCTTATGAGAATAGGATCCGGGCCTTTCCAGAGATCAGTCAAGACATCTTTCCATTTTACCATTTCTTTTGGCCTATCAGGCTCTAAACTGTGGCGATCGGGCGCAGTGTGGCCTTGGGCATCAGAGTTCAAGAAATTAAGGGTAAAAAGTGCCATGGACACAGCAACTCTTGGTACCGAGGGTAGAACATCCTCAATACTCCCCTTTTGTTTAATCAGATATGATTTGAGTGTACGATGGGCACGTTCCACAATGCCCTGTCCTTGAGGGTTGTAAGGTAGGCCAGTTAGATGGGTAACATCCATTTGCCGACAAAACTGTCGGAATTTTTGAGAGGTATATGCTGGTCCATTGTCTGTTTTTAAAATTCTGGGTTTTCCCCAAGCACTCCAGGCCTCAAGGCAATGTTGAATCACATATGAGGCCTTTTCCCCTGTTAGGGGCGTGGCAAACATTACGCCAGAACAGGTGTCAACAGAAACATGAACATATTGAAGCCTTCCAAAAGAGGGAATATGAGTAACATCCATCTGCCACATCTGCAATGGTCTAATGCCACGTGGGTTTATTCCCACGTGGGGAGCAGGTAAGAATTCGCAGCAATTCTGGCATTGAGTAACAATTTCCCTAGCCTCTTTCCTGGATAGAGCAAAACGACGGCGCAAGCTCTCAGCCGTCACATGAAAGCGCTGATGGAATTCTTTTGCTGCTTGTGTGTGGGTAGACAAGGCAGCTGCCACCAGCTTTTAATGAAAATAAGCATGTGGTTTCTCACACAGTATTGTATCATTAGTTTTTATGAGGTTAAGCAAGTAGTTTCACAAACAGTTTTGTATCGTCAATTTTCATAAAGATAAGCATGTAGATTCTCAATCAGTTTGGTATCGTTAGTTTTCATAAGGTTAAGCATGTAGATTCTCACACAGTGTTGTAGCGGTAGTTTTCATGAAGTTAAGCAAGTACTTACACAAACAGTGTTGTATCGTTAGTTTTCATGGAGTTAAGCACGTAGTTTCACAAACAATGTGGTATCGTTAGTTCATGAAGATAAGCATGTAGATTCTCAGACAGGTTGGTTTCGTTAGTTTTCATAATATTAAGCATTAGTTTCTCACACAGTGTTGTATCGATAGTTTTCATGAATTTAAGCAAGTAGTTTCACAACCAGTGTTGTTTTGTTACCTTTCATGAAATTAAGCATGGATTTTCTCACACAGTGTTGTATCGATAGTTTTCATAAAGTTAAGCAAGTAGTTACACAAACAGTGCTGTATCTTTAGTTTTCATGGAGTTAAGCGCATAGTTTCAAAAAAAATGTTGTATCATTAGTTTTCATGAACATAAGCATGTAGATTCTCAAACAGTGTGGTATCGTTTGTTTTCCTCAAGTTAAGCATGGTGTTTCTCAAACATTATTGTATGGATAGTTTTCATGAAGTTAAGCAAGTAGTTTCACAACCAGTGTTGTATCATTACTTTTTATGAAATTAAGCATGTAGTTTCTCACACAGTGTTGTATCGGTAGTTTTCATGAAGTTAAGCATGTAGTTACACAAATAGTGTTGTATCGTTAGTTTTCATGGAGATAAGAGCATACATTCACAAACAATGTTGGATCGTTAGTTTTCATGAACATTAGCATGTAGAGTCTCAAACAGTTTGGTATCGTTAGTATTCATTAAGATAAGCATGTTGTTTCTCAAACAGTATTGTGTCGATAGTTTAAATGAAGTTAAGAGAGTACTTTCACAACCAGTGTTGTATCATTACTTTTCACGAAATTAAGCATGTAGTTTCTCACACAGTGTTGTATCGGTAGTTTTCATGAAGTTAAGCAAGTAGTTACACAAACAGTGTTGTATCGTTAGTTTTCATGGAGTTAAGCGCTTAGTTTCACAAACAATGTTGTATCGTTAGTTTTCATGAAGATAAGCGTGTAGATTCTCAGACAGTTTGGTTTCGTTAGTTTTCATAATATTAAGCATGTAGTTTCTCACACAGTGTTGTATCGATAGTTTTCATGAATTTAAGCAAGTAGTTTCACAACCAGTGTTGTTTCGTTACCTTTCATGAAATTAAGCATGTATTTTCTCACACAGTGTTGTATCGATAGTTTTCATGAAGTTAAGCAAGTAGTTGCACAACCAGAATTGTATCGTTACTTTCCATCAAATTAAGCATGTAGTTTCTCACACAGTGTTGTATCATTAGTTTTCATGAAGTTAAGCAAGTAGTTTCACAGTATTTTATCGTCAGTTTTCATAAAGATAAGCATGTAGATTCTCAATCAGTTTGGTATCGTTACTTTTCAGCAGGTTAAGCATGTAGATTCTCACACAGTGTTGTATCGATAGTTTTCATGAAGTTAAGCTTGTAGTTTCTCACACATTGTTATATTGTTAGGTTTCATGAAGTTAAGCAAGCAGATTCTCAAACAGTGTTGGATCGTTAGATTTCATGAAGTTTAGCTTATAGTTTCTCACACAGTGTTGTATTGTGAATTTTTATGTAGTTAAGCGCCTAGTTTCACAAAAAATGTTGTATCGTTAGTTTTCATGAAGATAAGCATATAGATTCTCAGACAGTTTGGTATCGTTAGTTTTCATCATATTAAGCATGTATTTTCTCACACAGTGTTGTATCGATTGTTTTCTTGAAGTTAAGCAGGTAGTTTAACAACGAGGATTGTATCGTTACTTTTCATGAAATTAAGCATGTAGTTTCTCACACAGTGTTGTATCGATAGTTTTCTTGAAGTTAAGCAAGCAGTTGCACAACGAGGATTGTATCATTACTTTTCATGAAAATAAGCATGTAGTTTCTCACACAGTGTTGTATCATTAGTTTTCATGAAGTTAAGCAAGTAGTTTCACAACCAGTGTTGTATCGTTACATTTCATGAAATTAAGCATGTAGTTTCTCACACAGTGCTGTATCGGTAGTTTTCATGAAGTTAAGCAAGTAGTTTCTCACACAGTGTTGTATTGTGAATTTTCATGAAGTTAAGCGCGTAGTTTCACAAACAATGTTGTATCGTTAGTTTTCATGAAGATAAGCATGTAGATTCTCAGACAGTTTGCTGTCGTTATTTTTCATCATATTAAGCATATAGTTTCTCACACAGTGTTGTATTGATAGTTTTCATGGATTTAAGCAAGTAGTTTCACAACCAGTGTTGTTTCATTACATTTCATGAAATTAAGCATGTATTTTCTCACACAGTGTTGTATAAATAGTTTTCATGAAGTTATGCAGGAAGTTTCACAACCAGGATTGCATAGTTACTTTTCTTTAAATTAAGCATTCAGTTTCTCACACAGTGTTGTATCATTAGTTTTCATGAAGTTAAGCAAGTAGTTTCACAAACAGTTTTGTATCGTCAGTTTGCATAAAGATAAGCATGTAGATTCTCAATCTGTTTGGTATCGTTAGTTTTCATTAGGTTAAGCATGTAGATTCTCAAACAGTGTTGTATCGATAGTTTTCATGACGTTAAGCTTGTAGTTTCTCACACAGTGTTATATCGTTAGGTTTCATGAAGTTAAGCAAGCAGATTCTCAAACAGTGTGGTATCGTTAGTTTTCATGAAGTTTAGCTTATAGTTTCTCACACAGTGTTGTATTGTGAATTTTCATGAAGGTAAGCGCGTAGTTTCACAAACAATGTTGTATCGTTAGTTTTCATGAAGAAAAGCATGTAGATTCTCAGACAGTTTGGTAACGTTACTTTTCATCAAGTTAAGCATGTTGTTTCTCAAACAGTATTGTATCGTTAGTTTTCATGAAGTGAAGCATGTAGTAATACATCCAGTGTTGTATCGTTACATTTCATGAAATTAAGCATGTAGTTTCTCACACAGTGCTGTATCGGTAGTTTTCATGAAGTTATGCAAGTAGTTACACAAACAATGTTGTATCGTTACATTTCATGAAATTAAGCAAGTAGTTTCACAACCAGTGTTGTGTCGTTAATTTTCATGAAGTTAAGCTTGTAGTTTCTCACACAGTGTTTTATCGTGAGTGTTCATGAAGATAAGCAGGTATATTCTCAAACAGTTTTGTATCCTTAGTTTTCATGAAGTTAAGCATGTAGTTTCTCACACAGTGTTGTATCGTTAGTTTTCATGATGTATAGCACGTAGATTCACAAATAATGTTGTATCCTTGGTTTCATGAAGATAAGCATGTAAATTCTCAAACAGTTTGGTATAGTTAGTTTTCATCAAGTTAAGCATGCGGTTTCTCACACAGTGTTGGATCGTTAGTTTTCATGAAAGTAAGTACATAGTTTCACAAAGAGTGTTGTCTCGTTAGTTTTCATGAAATTAAGCATGTAGTTACTCACACAGTGTTGTATTGTTAGTTTTCCTGAAAGCACACAGTTTCACAAACAGTGTTGTATCTTTAGTTTTCATAAAGATAAGCATGTAGATTCTCAAACAGTTTGGTATCGTTAGTTTTCATCAGGCTAAGCATGTAGTTTCTCACACAGTGTTGTATCGATAGTTTTCATGAAATTAAGCAAGTAGTTTCAC
Organism: Mesocricetus auratus; assembly: GCF_017639785.1. NCBI lineage: Eukaryota > Metazoa > Chordata > Mammalia > Rodentia > Cricetidae > Mesocricetus > Mesocricetus auratus. Next base: position 24,967 of record NW_024431238.1, read on the forward strand.
AACCAGTGTTGTATCATTAATTTTCATCATATTAAGCATGTAGTTTCTCACACAGTGTTGTATCGATAGTTTTCATGAATTTAAGCAAGTAATTTCACAACCAGTGTTGTTTCGTTACCTTTCATGAAATTAAGCATGTATTTTCTCACACAGTGTTGTATCGTTAGTTTTCATGAAGTTACGCAAGTACTTTCACAAACCGTCTTGTATTGTTAGTATTCATGAAGTTAAGCAATTAGTTTCACAAACAGTGTTGTGTCGTTAGTTTTCAGGGAGTTAAGCAAGCAGATTTTCACACAGTGTTGTATCGTTAGTTTTCATGAAGTTAAGCTTGTAGTTTCTCACACAGTGTTTATCGTGAGTTTTCATGAAGATAAGCATGTAGATTCTCAAAAAGTTTGGTTTCATTAGTTTTCATCAAGTTAAGCATGTAGTTTCTAACAAAGTGTTGTATCGATAGTTTTCATGAAGTCAAGCAAGTAGTTTCACAACCAGTGTTGTATCGTTAGTTTTCAGGGAGTTAAGCAAGCAGATTCTCACGCAGTGTTGTATCGTTAGTTTTCATGAAATTAAGCATGTAGTTTCTCACACAGTGTCGTATTGTTAGTTTTCATGAAAGTAAGCACACAGTTTCACAAACAGTGTTGTTGTTTTGATAGTATTCATGAAGTTAAGTAACTAGTTTCAAAAACAGTGTTGTATCGTTACTTTTCATGAAGTTCAGCATGGAGTTTCTCAAACAGTGTTGTATCATTAGTTTTCATGAAGTTAAGCTCGTAGGTTCACAAACACCTTTGAATCGTTAGTTTTCATGGAGTTAAGCAAGCAGATTCTCACACAGTGTTGTATAGTTAGTTTTCTTGAAGTTAAGCTTGTCGTTTCTTACACAGTGTTGTATCATTAGTTTTCATGGTGTAAAGCACATAGTTTCACAAACAATGTTGTATCCCTAGTTTTCATGAAGATAAGCATGTAAATTCTCAAACAGTTTGGTATAGTTAGTTTTCATCAAGTTAAGCATGTGGTTTCTCACACAGTGTTGGATCGTTAGTTTTCATGAAAGTAAGCATGTAGTTTGTCACACAGTGTTGTGTTGTTAGTTTTCCTGAAAGTAAGTACACAGTTTCACAAACAGTGTTGTATCATTAGTATTCATGAAGTTAAGCACTTAGTTTCACAATCAGTGTTGTGTCGTTAGTTTTCATGGAGTTAAGCAAGGAGGTTTTCACACAGTGTTGTATCATTAGTTTTCATGAAGTTAAGCACGTAGGTTCACAAACAGTGTTTTATCGCTAGTTTTCATGAAGTTAAGCAAGTAGTTTCACAAACAGTGTTGTATCATTAGTTTTCAGGGAGTTAAGCAAGCAGATTCTCACACAGTGTTGCATCGTTAGTTTTTATGAAATTAAGCATGTAGTTTCTCACACAGTGTTGTATCGTTTGTTTTTAAGTAATTACTCAAAAAAGATTCTCAAACAGTGTTGTATCGTTACTTTTCATGAAGTTAAGCAAGTAGTTTCACACACAGTGTTGTATCTTAAGTTTCCATGAACTTAAGTACGTAGATTCGCAAACAGGTTTGTATGGTTAGGATTCAAGAAGTTGAGCACGTAGTTTCTTACACAGTGTTGTATCGTTTGTTTTTAAGTAGTTACTCAACAAGATTCTCACACAGTGTTGGATCATTAGTTTGGAAGAAGTTAAGTGTGTAGTTTCACACACAGTGTAGTATCGTAGGTTTTCATGAAGGTATAATTATAGATTCTCAAACAGGTTTGTATCATTAGGTTTCATGAAGATAAGAACGTAGTTTCTAACACAGTGTTGTATCGTTTGTTTTTAAATAGTTACTCAACAAGATTCTCACACAGTGTTGTATGGTTAGTTTTCATGAATTTAAGCAAGTAGTTTCACACACAGTGTTGTATCTTAAGTTTCCATGAACTTAAGCAGGTAGATTCTCAAACAGGTTTGTATCGTTAGGTTTCATGAAGTTGAGCACGTAGTTTCTCACACAGTCTTGTATCATAGCGATAGCGAGGGTGGCTCCTCACATCTCCCCCTATTCATTTATTTTTGAAGCCATAGGACACCCACAACTTTGGAGTGGAGATAGAGGTCAAATCCCCATGTGCAAATTTGGAACATGTACAAAGCTCCTCTCCAGGGTCTTATCCCCAGAGGGAGCCCTGACCAGTCCCGATGTCGTTTTTCTGGGGGAAGGAGATCATGACATAGAACCTTCATGCAAGATGACTTATCTCCCAGGAGAAAGTCGTTATACCGCAGACCTCTCCTGTGCAGTGCTTAGCCTTGCAACTCCTTGGGCTGCTGAAGCCTACCCACTCTATCCCGTGCAATGAGACTAGCCTCGTGGGGTGCAAGAGCCGGGAGGCCAGCGACCTATTGCTTTAACATGGTTAACCAAATGTCAGGGGAGGCTCCGTGTTCTAAGGCAGCAAGTGCTTGTGCCACCATCACTTTGTCTCTTTTGTTTGGGCTCTGAGCTTACACACCATCCAAAGCATCAACACTATTCCACAGCAGAGAACTAGGCTAAATGATCCCACCCCCACCCATTCCTTAAAATAAGAAAATGCAGATGAAATCCAGGAGGAGAGGCCTTCCATCAGAGAAAGATCCAGACGCGTCGAATTCACTTGCAGGATCGCCACTCTTAACTCACGGAGTGTCTGCTCAAACTCAAAAGTCCAATTCTGTAATAAATGTTGAGACAGAGCTTTTGACAGGTTAGCTGCTCTTGTAAAATTCTCATATTGTACTGAAGTGAACACAAAGGCCAGGCAACTTTTGTTCACATCCCAATTGGGCCATCTGCCACAATATATCCAATTGTTCCTGAACCAAATTAATCTGTTGGTTTACCAACATCAGGCCTCCTTGTATCTGAGAATTGGCAGTGGCCTGTTTATATAGGGCCATGGTCACAGTGGCCAATAGTTCATTAATGGTTTGAGTTGTCTGCACAGTGCCGGAAAGTGCAAGGGCTGAGGCGGTAACTGAAGTAGTAACCGCAGCGGCAGCTATCAGGCCCACAATAATAGCAGAGATCCCAAAAATCTCGCTTTTCCCTAAACAAACTCAAACTACTTGGCACCTCAACAGGAACTGGAACAAATCGAGGCATGCGCATTACCAAAGCAAAAGGGTGCTTAATAGCATCCCAGCATAATACATAAAAACAATTCTAAGCAGAGCAATTTATTTCTTTCTGATTCTTACCTAAGGTATCATTACTCACAACCCAAATAAAGGGCAGCCAAACACAAATTGGAGCAGCTGAATAATTAGTTCTCTTAAAAGGGGTATACTTAACATTGGAGGAGGACCAATCAGATGATCCAGAGCTCTGTCCCTCACTCAGACTGTTGCCTAATGCCCCTTTCCAATCAAAAGTAATCTGTCCCTTCTCACTATATCCTCCAGCAATCATTGCCATAGGAGAAAGATCAGTACAGCTTTCATTAATTCAAAAGGATTAGCATTAGATCTTTCTGGATCCATATGAATAAAATTATCCTTTAATGAAGAAATCACAGTAAAGCACAAGCTTCCTACCAATGACAAGGTTCTCTCATCCTGAAAACTCTGTATCTGAGGATCTAAAGGCAAAAAGGCAAGCCCCAACTCTCTATTAGTTGTGAAAAATCTAGGGAACTCCTGGGCATTATGCATCACTGGCATCGGTAGGGGAAGGTAGACATGATGGCCCACCGTAACTCTCCCATCATACTAGGAACCATCATCCCGAGTAGGAGAGTCTTCATCACCCACTTGGCCTCCATCCTTCTTATTCTGGAGTTGTGAAGGAGCTCTTCGAGTGAGTCTTTCAGGGATCCACAGGGGTTTTCTTCCTCCTGTGGAAAAACACACACAGCTCCCCTGGATCTTATGAGAATAGGATCCGGGCCTTTCCAGAGATCAGTCAAGACATCTTTCCATTTTACCATTTCTTTTGGCCTATCAGGCTCTAAACTGTGGCGATCGGCCGCAGTGTGGCCTTGGGCATCAGAGTTCAAGAAATTAAGGGTAAAAAGTGCCATGGACACAGCAACTCTTGGTACCGAGGGTAGAACATCCTCAATACTCCCCTTTTGTTTAATCAGATATGATTTGAGTGTACGATGGGCATGTTCCACAATGCCCTGTCCTTGAGGGTTATAAGGTAGGCCAGTTAGATGGGTAACATCCATTTGCCGACAAAACTGTCGGAATTTTTGAGAGGTATATGCTGGTCCATTGTCTGTTTTTAAAATTCTGGGTTTTCCCCAAGCACTCCAGGCCTCAAGGCAATGTTGAATCACATATGAGGCCTTTTCCCCTGTTAGGGGCGTGGTGAACATTACGCCAGAACAGGTGTCAACAGAAACATGAACATATTGAAGCCTTCTAAAAGAGGGAATATGAGTAACATCCATCTGCCACATCTGCAATGGTCTAATGACACGTGGGTTTATTCCCACGTGGGGAGCAGGTAAGAATTCGCAGCAATTCTGGCATTGAGTAACAATTTCCCTAGCCTCTTTCCTGGATAGAGCAAAATGACGGCGCAAGCTCTCAGCCGTCACATGAAAGCGCTGATGGAACTCTTTTGCTGCTTGTGCGTGGGTAGACAAGGCAGCGGCCACCAGCTTTGTAGCCTTGTCCGCTAAGTCATTCCCTAAGGACATGGGACCTGGGAGTCCAGAATGTGCTCGGACATGGGTAATGAAAACAGAAAATCTCCTATTTAACAAGGCAGCTTGTATCTTCTGAAAGATGTTAGCAACTCTGCTGGAGGATCTTATTATTCCAGCTATCTCAAGGAGATTAACTGCATTAACCACATAAGAGGAATCTGATACAATATTGAGGGGTCCTGGAAAAGCCTCAAGAACCTCCAGTACTATCAGACATTCTACAACTTGAGGTGAAGTTTCATTATATTGTTTAGATATAACCCTATCCTTGACCACATAAGCTCCCATACCAGTTTTCGATCCATCAGTGTACACCACAGTCCCATCTGGGAGTGGGTCTTTAGCTGTCACTTGTGGAAACACTATAGCCTGGTTTAGGGCAAACTGTAAAATTGGATGCTTCGGAAAATGATTATCAATTTGTCCTGAAAAGGAAGTAACTAAAACTGCCCAATCACTAGATGTGGCTGCCAAGGTCTGAACTTGTGCAGCAGTATAAGGCACAATCAAGGAATCAGGATCCCTGCCAAAATGCGTAACAGCTGCTTTTATTCCGCGAAGCGCGAGCTGTGCAACAGCATCAGGGTACCAGTCAATAATCTTAGCAGGGGAAGCATTTGGATGAATCCAAAGTAATGGTCCATGTTGCCACAGGACTGCAGTTGGCAATTGAGCTGTCTTAAAAACACACAGATTAAAAGGTAGTGACTCCTCAATACGTTGTAATTGTGCTTCCTGTAAGGCCTCTTCCACCATCTGTAAGGCTCGGTGGGCGGCAGGGGTAAATTTTCTGGGTGAGGAGATATGAGGCTCACCCTCCAGGAGATTGAAGAGGGGTTTTAGATCAGCAGATGGAATTTTTAAAAAGGGCCTCAACCAATTTATATCTCCCAGAAGTTTCTGAAAATCATTTAATGTTTGTAAGTGGTCTTTGCGAATTTCTATTTTCTGAGGAACTATATTTTTGGGAGTAATCATTGAGCCCAAAAAGAGGCCTGTATCTGCAATTTGAACCTTTTCTGAGGCAATCTCTAATCCCCACTGTTTTAATTCAGCCACCAGCATGGAAAAAGCCTTTTGTAAAACATCTAACTCTTTGTGACAAATAAGAATATCGTCCATATAATGGATCATGATTAAAGATGTAAATTGCTTCCTAATTGGCTCCAAAGCCTCCTGCACATACAGCTGACATATTGTTGGGCTATTGGCCATGCCTTGCGGCAGTACCTTCCACTGAAATCTCTTGTCTGGTTCCATATGATTAAGAGAAGGGATAGTGAAGGCAAACCTTGGTCTATCCCGTGGGTAAAGTGGAATAGAGAAGAAACAATCCTTAATATCTATAATAATAAGCTTCCAATCTTGAGGAAGTGCAGAAAGCAAAGGAAGTCCTCTTTGAACAGGGCCAAAAAGATGCATCTGATTGTTAATGGCCCGCAGGTCATGGAGTAATCTCCACTTCCCAGATTTCTTCTTAATAACAAAAATTGGTGTATTCCATGGGGAGGTAGAAGGCTCTAGATGCCCCAGCCGTTCCTGTTCTTGCACTAATCTTGTGACAGCCTCTAATTTTTCAGAGGATAGAGGCCATTGAGAGACCCATAACGGCTCCTCTGTTTTCCACGGTATGGGTCGTGAAGCCTCAACGGCCCCTAAATAAAACCCAGTCCTTTTCTACCCCGATTTCCATGTTGCGTAATGGGTTTTATTCTGCCTTGTTCTTGCCTACCCAAGCCTCTACCCTTTGTATACCCCATCTTTGCCATAATGGCTGATGCCTGGGGGGAGTATTCATTAGTTAGGGTCATGCCCATGGTTTGTAACACATCCCGTCCCCATAAATTTACAGGGAGTGGCAACACATAGGGGGTAAAACATCCCTGTTTGCCCTCAGCGTTCCGCCAGGTTAAGGCTGAGGCACTGATGGCAGGAGAGGACTGGTATCCAAGACCTTGTAGAGAATGAGATGAAACAACAGTGGGCCAAGACTTCGGCCACCAATGGAGTGAAATAATGCTTTTGTCTGCTCCCGTATCCATTATCCCTTCAAATTCTTTTCCATTAATTAACAATTTTATTGTAGGTCTCTCATTTAGGGGTATAGCCAGATAGGCTGAATCACTTCCAGAAGATCCCATAGCCCTTTTTTGTAAAGTGTAGGTTTCTCCATCCCCGAGGGAGGGCAGCAACACCAGTTGTGCAATTCTATCTCCCTGCTTTATAGAAAATACACCCCGAGGGCTAGAACAGAGAACTTGAATCTCCTCTTTATGATACGGGTCAACAATCCCAGGATATATAATGAGTCCCTGTAAAGTTAAGGAGCCACGGCCCAGAATAAGCCCAATGGTGGCAGGGGGCAAAGGTCCAGGGGAATGGACTGGGACCGGTTGAACATTCATTTGGGGCATGAGTAAGAAGTCGGAGGCGGCACGCAAGTCCATTCCGGGGGTTCCTCGGAAGCCTCTACTTCCTCTTGATTGCTTTTCTGAAATCGGTTCCCATATTTCTGAGGGCCCTGGGACCATGGGCCCCGTGACCCGTTTTTTGATTGGGGTACCTTGGGTTCTTCAATAGGGGGCAGAAGCCTCCCTTTCATATCCCGGACTGACCTGCACTCACTAGCCCTATGATAACCTTTACCACAACGATGGCAAAGCTTCAGTTCTCTTGTTCTTTCAGGGGATTGACAATCTTTCTTAAGGTGCCCCATTTTCCCACAATTAAAACAAGCTTTTCGACTAGATAAATCTCTACGCCTGTGCGTTTGTAAAATGGCGGCAGCTAGTCCTGCATTGGTTAGGGGTCCCCCCAGCTCCCTGCACACTCTGAGCCAATCTTGTAAACCTTTGCTTTTGCTCGACATTCCTGGGTTGCTTGTTCATAGACAAGTTGCTCAATCAGGGGCATAGCTTGTTCTGAATCACCAAAGATGCGACCGGCGGCCTCGGTCATTCTGGCCACAAAGTCTGAAAATGGCTCTTGGGGTCCTTGGACAATCTTTGTAAGGTGTCCACTGGATTCTCCCCTTTTTGTGAGGGCCTTCCATGCTTTAATAGCGGCGGCCGACACCTGACCATAGACGCCCCAGATGTAGTTGGTTTGATTAAGGGCATGTTGACCCTGACCTGTCAGCATTTCAAATGTCCACTGCCTCTGATTCTCATCTTCAGCTGTGGCATTAACTCTAGCTTGCGCCTGGGCTGCATCATACCAGAGAGCCTTCCATTCCATGTATTGTCCCATGTTGGGAAGCACTGCTTTCACTGTCGTCTGCCAGTCAGTGGGAGTCATGGCAAAATTAGCAAGCCTTTCTACCTGTATTGTGGTAAAGTTAGCATTGACCCCATAATTACGAACGGATTCGGCCAATTCTTTGATTTGATTGTAATCTACGGGAGTATGTACTCTTCCGCCTTCCACATTCTCGAATACTGGAAAAGCCATTTGTATTTTTCTCCGTTCCTCTAAAGGTAAAAAGGAGTCAGTACCAGTATTCAGCCGAAGCTCATACTGCGGAGGCGCCGAGGGCGTGAGCCCGCCGGATTTATAGGCGGTGGCCTCACATTCATTTTTGTTTTCAGCGGCCGGTGTCTATCAGGGTGATATCTTTCTTCCTCATACCGTGCCACCTCCTCCTCTAGACCACCTTCTTCGCTAGAATCCAGAGTGTCAGAATCGGAATTATCTAGCTCCAAGGCTTCTAGCTCTACCGTAGGGTATAGCCTAGATTCTGGCTTTTTCTTTTTCTTAGATTTGTTAGGGGGTGAATGATCACTCCCTTCTTTCTCTCCCCCTTTCTTAACTTCTTGGGGAGGGCCTTTTTTCTTAGACATGTCTTTCCTTTTGCGAGCTCCCATTCTCTCACTCCGTTCAGTTTCTGACATGCTATCCTGAACTTCCTCTAAGGTTCCCTGACTTTCTACTATAGCAGGGTGACAGGCCTCATCCTCCAAGCAGTTTTTAACTAGCTTCCAAATGGCTTTGGTACCTAAGTGGAGATCTCCTTCTGCATGCTTCCTGTCTAGTTCTTTACCTAGCTTGTTCCATGAGGCCACAGTGAGGGACCCGGAACAAGCATACCATGGTGCCACTCTATCTACCTCCTTCACAAAATTTTGAAGTGTTCGTGGTGCAATTTTGAGATCTCTTTGTTTTAGCACAGTCTGTAGGGCAGTAACCACTGACTGTGACAACCCCATCACGCTAGCGGCTTATCTAAAAAACGGCGCTGGACTTACCAGACTGACAGCACCGTTCTGTCAGCACCAGCCACGATGAAGAAGAAGGACAAACAGGACTAGCACCAAAGCCTCCACTGACCCGTCCCACGGTGATGACAAACTAAGGCCAAAGTCGAGAAAAGGGGTGTTCAGGATAAAGCATACCTCTCTGAACTTACGTCCCTGCAGTTCTGAATCCGCCCCGTCTTCCGAGGGGTCTCCCGCGGCGCCGGCGATGTTGAAGAGTTCCCGGGTTTCGGCACCAGATGTCCCGCGCTACCGTCTCGCCAGCAAGAACGACGCAGGACACTCGGATCCTTCTGCAGTAAAGCTTTAATACATCTTGAGAGATAGATGATCAGCTTCTGAGAGGGGAGACCCCAAGCTAAGAAACCCAGCCCCATATATAAGCCTAGGAGCTCCGAGTGAGACGTGTAGAGCCGGGATTGGTGGTTTGCTCATCACCCCAGATGACGGGTGAGGCACAGCTTAAACGGTAAACTCCAACTGACAGCAGATGTCAGCGCCATCTTCTAATGGCGATAGCGATAGCGAGGGCAGCTCCTCACAGTCAGGAAAACTGATTTAGGAGATCTCGAACTGGCTTGAGCAGGCTCCCACGGTCTCAGGTCCAGTTTTTTCTGCTCCATGCATCTCACCAGATGTTGTGACCGTTACTGAAGCTTTATTCTTTTCCTGTAAGAAAACACAAACATGCCCTCGACCCCAAATTAGGGTCTTCTCTACTGTCTAGTGTATGGATGTTTCCATTTGGCCTGAGTAATAGTTATTTAACTTTCATTATGTCAGAATCTGTCTGAAGCAGATTCCTCACTGGCATTTATATTTTATTAATATTTAAATGAGGAGTGGATTATTTAATGAATCATTTGGAGACTGGGGACATTACTCCCTCTTATTTTTAAATTTTGTTTGAACTGTTGAAGTTGGACCATAATAGTAGAAGGATTTGTCTACCTTCCTTAGTCAACTATCTAGGTGAATTGGGATCACTATTTAAAGTATTAGTAGATGTCCTTTAAAAGGGACATAACCATTAAGTACCTTTGAGAATCATTTAAGGATTGTAAACTATACTATGTCCCAAATAGTCCTTTTTTTTTTCTAACCTGTAGCTCTCACTAGCTGGCAAGGCCTCATTTGCATCTGAACTGACAAGGCCTAATTTGCATCTACACAGACACCTTTGGGGGTGGGGGCCTGCCAAAGCGGCAGGACAGTTCCCTGAAAAAACCTCTCTTTCTCTCTCTCTCTCTCTCTCTGACTGGCTCTGAGGGCTTAACTTGAATTTTTTGTTAAAATATTAACCGACTGACTGGATGTTTCTTTTGGCTATATCTAAATCGATTTAGGTAGTTTTTAACTGTTTGAAGGGATTTAAGTATCCCTTTAATCATATCCAAGGCAATTAGAACAGTTGCTTTTGTCAACATTCACGCATTTACATTTCACACTTCATACATACTGACGTGGCCACGTCCATACACACAGACCATGCATACATATCTCTCCTTGCCTAGGTTATGATTAGTTTGTTGAACTGAAACTTCTTTAACAGAACAACTCCAGTCAATCTTTTAATTAAAACAAAAGGTTGAAAAAGTCCTGTATGTCCCTCGTCATTTCTTCATTAGAGAAGTTTTGAGCTACACTCAGGGGCTACAGCCATACCCACTCCTTGTAATTCTGTAGATGCAAAGTGGAAAGGCCAGGCTTTTGCCAAAAGTTTTTAGAGATGACTCACAAAATTCAATAACCTACCCTATATAAATGTAACCAAACATTTTTATTTTATATACCTTTGTCTTTTTCTTTACTGAATACTAATACCTCATTTATTAACTGTTACCAGTTTATTTAATTTACCCATCTTTAATCTATCTTCCCATTGAGGATGATCCTCCAATCTACCCTCCAACTGAGGGCAACTTCTTCATCTTAGGTTCCCTTTCTTTTTTGACCTTTGTTAGGTGAGGGCCTAGACATTTAATCCAATCCAACTTTCAACTGAGGGTTTAATCATGGAGATATTAAATATTTTTAATAAAGCAGAGATTCCCCTTTTAGGAGGGGAAACTCAGACTCTCGTGTTGGCAGCAGCCACTCCCAATGTATTTATTAGTGTTATAAAGGCGATGAATGGGGAGCTACAGTGACTAACTGGCATCAAAACGGTGGGAGGGGTTTTCCTCACCAGTGTCCATACTTCCCTTACCTGAGTTTGGCAATGTTTGGATCATTTTTATCATGGCGAGCATTCCTAGTGTCAGCAGCAGAGTCGGGGTCAACATGCCTGATGCACCGTTCGGGGACCGAAATAGGCTTCTCACTTCCTGGAGGGAAAACACAAACAGCCCCTCGGACCCTAGCTAGTAGGGGAGTGGGTGGCTGCCATTTTCCTGTAATCAAATCCTTCCATCTGACCCATCCCAAAGACTGGGAGGGTTTGTTCCAATGTCTCTCCATAGCAGACAAATTATTACTGTCTATGGTCAAAAAATTTAAAATATAAAGTATGGTGGATAACTGAATATTGGGGGAGGTAACAAACTCCCCCTTTTTATTTTCTTAAAATACTGTTTGAGAGTGGCATGGGTGCGCTCCACAATAGCCTGTCCCGTGGGGTTGTGAGGAATACCAAAAGAATGGACAATGTGATGTTCCCTGCAAAAGGCAGCAAAGCGATTGCTGGCATAGGCAGGGCCATTGTCCGTTTTTAGGGCATCTGGAACACCCATGTAGGCAAAGGCCTGCAGGCAATGAGAAATAACATCTTTAATCTTCTCTCCTGAGTGGAGAGAGGCAAAAATCAGTTTAGAATATGTATCCACCGAGACATGCATGTATTTTAATTTCCCTGCCTGCGGCAGGTGAGTGACATCCATTTGCCAGAGATGGTTGGCCCTGAGGCCCCGGGGATTTACCCCCTCATTGGGAGAATTATGATAAGGGGCACAATCAGGGCACTGAGAGGTAATCTGTGTAGCTATGGATAAGGGGCACCCAGTGTGAAATTTAATGGAGCAGGCATTTAGATGATACCGCTCATGGAGCTGGTGGGCAAGCTGCTCCTGAGTAAATAAGACCCTAGGGCGGGTCAAGGAGTCAGCAGTTTCATTGCCCTGGGCAAGGGGAAGACAAGGAGGAGCCCCGGGACCCGCGCACATGGGCTGCTGACTCATTGACCGCCTAAGTGCTTATTTACTCAGGAGCAGCTTGCCAGCTCCATGGCGATATCCTCCATTAAATTTCACACTGGGTACCTCCATAGCTACCTGAGCCAGTGCCCTGATTGTGCCCCTTCCCAATGAGGAGTAAATCGGACCTCATCTGTAATGGATTAATCACTGCGCGGAGGCAGGAAATTAAAATGCATGCATGTCTTGTGGATATATTAGAACGATTCTCCACTCGGGAGAAAATTTCTCGGCCCAGGAGCTAAAAGCGGACAATGGCCTGCCTATGCCAGCTGTCAGCTGCTGCAGGAATTTTGGTATTTCCCCTGTTGCCGGGACAGGCTTGTATGGAGTACACTATTTCTCAAACAATGATTTTAGAGAAAAAAAGGGGAGTTTGTTACCTCCCCAATATGTCCAGTTATCCGCCATACTATATTTTAAATTTTTTGACCATAGACAGTAATAACTGTCTGTATGGAAGACATTGGAACAAACCCTCCCATGGAGTCAGATGGACTGATTACAGGAAAATGGCAGCCACCCTTTTCCACAGCTGGTGTCGAGGCTGTGTTTTCCCTCAGAAGTGGGCTAGGCTCTGAGCTTGATAGAGTGTTGACTTTCTGCCGACTGGCCGCCATGATGATCAAACAGCAGGCAGAGACGCAGTGAAGCCCTCCACACGATAGGATGTCCTGCAGCTCCCACGTCATGCCTTTATAAGCGCCTTTCTAAATACATTGGGAGAGCTGCTGCCAACTACGAAGATTTCTAAAGGAAATCTCATAAAATATTTAATATCTCCATGATTAAATTTTTCAGTTGAAGTTGGATTGATCAATCTAGACCTCACTAACACAAGGTCAGACTAAGATGCTTGCCACCATTGGAGAATTGGATTGGAAGGATCATCCTCAATGGGAATAGATTAAAAGATAGATTATAGTAAAAATTAATAAATGAGGTATTCAACAAGAAAAAGACAAAGGTATATAAAATAAAATGTTTGGTTACACATTTATATAGGGTAAAGGATTATTGAATTTTTGTGGAATAAAACTTTTGGCAAAAACCTATTTCCACTTTGCATCTATAAATTAAGGAATAGTATAACGTAGCCCCACAATTAACTCAAAACTCTGAAATGACAAGGGACATACGGGACTTTCCAACCTTTAGTTTTTAATTAAGACAGGTTGTTCTGTTAAAACTCAGTTCAACAAACTAATCATAACCTAGGCAAGGAAGAGATGTATGCATGTCCTCTGTATGTAATGGCCCGCGTCATGTATGAAGTAAATAAATGCGTGAATGTCTAATTGCCTTGGATGACTTAAAATCCTTCAAACAGTTAAAAACTACCTATATGTTTAGATATATATAGCCAAAAGCATCCAATCAGTCGATTAATACACAACAAAAAATCAAATTACCCTCAGAGTCAGTCAGAGAGAGGAGAGAGAGGAGAGAGGGGTTTTTAGGAACACGTGGCGACCCCCACCCCAAGTGTCTATAAATGCAGATAAAACACATGATTCAGTTAAATAAACATTACCAAAGCTAATGAAACTTAGGATTGAAAAAGAAGATGTTAAGAACTAAATCATTTATCCTTAAATATTCTCAAAAGGTACTAATGGTTATGTCCCACCCAAAGGACATCTAATACTTTAAATAGTGATCCCAATTCACCTAGATGGTGACTAAGGAAGGTGAACAAATCCTTCACATAAATATGGTCAACTTCAGCAGTTCAAATTTGATCTCCAAATGATTCGTGCATCCACTCCTCATTTGAAATATTAATAAAATATAAAAATGCCAGTGAGAATCTGCTTCCGAACAGATTCTGACATAAATAGTTAAATAACAACCTCAGGTAAAATAGAAAACGATCCATACATAGACGGCGGAGACCCCCAATTTGGGTCGAGAACCATGTTGTGTTCTTACAGGAGGAATAAAGCTTCGGTGGCTGTCAGCATCTGGTGAATGGAGCAGAAAAAACTGGACCTGGGCCCGTGGGGCCTGCTCAAACCAGTTGAGATCTCCGCCTGACTGTGAACTGCCCTATGCTATGTAAGCCGACCAGAAGACGGCCGACATCTGCTGTCAGTTGGAGTTTACACGCTATGCCTCACCCGTCATCTGGGGCTTAGGCCATATCCCGGCTCTACACGTCTCACTTCCGGAGCTCTAAACAGGGGCTGGATTTCTTAGCCCCGGGGGTAGAAGCTGATCGCCTCACTATAAGATCTCTGTGCTTTTTACAATGTCTCGTCGTTATGCTAGCGAAAGATGTGCGCAGACTCAGGCCAGAGAACTATTTGCTCGCCCGGCGCCCGGGGCGGGCCCCTCGGAAGGCAATGGCCAACTGCAGGCGTAAGTTCAGAGAGGAGTATGCTTATCCCTGAACACCCCTGCGACACAGCTGCATCATATGGGGCCAGTGTGTCGTAGTCCCTATTTGTCCTTCTTCTTCATGTGTGTGCTGACAAACATTGCTGTCAGTCTGGTAGAGTCCCAGCGCCGTTTCCTAGATAAACGCTAAGTGATGGAATTTAATCACGGTTTTTGCTTACAGGCTGTATAAACAAAGAGATCTCAAAACCTGCGAAATAAAATGAGAAGTGGCTTTTCCCATGTACTTGTTCGGGTCCTCATGGCCTCATGGAAACAAGCAGACAGAGCCATGCAAGAAGGAGATCTCAACTTAAATAAAGCCCCAGAGAAGCTATTAAAATGCTTGGAAGGATGAATATCCTGCTATCAAAGGGTACTAGAGAAGTTCAGATAGCATGGCAAAAAACTAAACGGAGTGAGAGGAACTGCATAAAAGGAAAGACATGTCCTGCTGAAGTTAAGGAAAAGAAGTCATTTTAATCTAAGAAAAGAAAAAACAGAATCTAGGCTATACCTACGGTAAATAGAAGCCTTGGGTACTGTCGATTCTGACTACTCTGAATTCTAGCGAAAATTGGTCTAGAGAGGTGGCACGGTATGAAGGAAAATATCACCCTGATAGACACCCGGCATATTGAAAACAAGGTGAGCCACGCCCTCGGCGGTGATTCGACCTCACGCAGTATGCTTCGGCTGAACTCTCCTTTTAGAGACGGAGAAAACCACAGATGGCACGCCGGGCGGGAGAACATACTCCCGTGAGATTTGTCAAATCAAAGAATTGGCAGTCACGCCTGGGGTCAATGCCCAGCTACACTAATGCAGGTAAGAAAGGCTTGCTATTTTGCCATGACTATTAATACAACATGGGACTGTACATGGAATGGAAGGCTTCTCTGGTATGTGCAAGCTAGGAGTTAATGCCATGGCTGAATGAGAGAATGCTGACAGGCCGGGGTCAACATGCCCATCAACCAACCATCTGGGAAAGTCTATGTCAGGTTGTCAGCATCCTCATTAAGCATGGAAGAACTTTTTCACAAAAGGGAGATCCAGTGGACACCTTGCAAAAGATTGTCCAAGGACCCCAAAGGCCGTTTTCAGACTTTGTGGCCAGGACTTGGACAGGCTACGGCCGTATCTTTTAGTGATTCAGAACAAGCATGCCCCTGATGAAGCAGCTTGATCTATGAGCAATACACCAGGAGCGTCGAGCGGCCATCGCCCACGCATCAAAGCCAAAGGTTTACAAGGTTGAGCTCAGAGTATTACTTAGGGAAACTGGTGCTGCAGGACTTGCTGCCGCCATGCCCCACAAGCGCACAGGCGTAGTAAATTTATCTAGTCGAAAAGCTTCACTAATTGTGGGAGAATGGGAGCACCTTAAGAAAAGATTGTCAATCCCCTGGAGATCAGAGGAGTGAAGCTTTTGCCATCGTTGTATGGTAAGGCCATCATAGAGGCTAGTGAGAATCGTCGAGCCCGGGACTCTCAAGGGGGTCTCTGCCCCCTGGTGGAAGAGCCAGAGCCCCAATCGAGTAAGCGAGGTCCGCGGGTCCCGCGGTCCCGGGGCCCTCAAGGGCCAATTTCGAGAGAGCAAGTCAGAGGAGTAGAATTCCGAGAACCCCGAGGGTGGGCACTGGCGCCTCGAGCTACTCATGCCCCAAATGTCGATTCAGTCCGGCTTGGACCCTGCGCCGCCGACTGATACTGGGCGTAGCACATTACATGCTCTGGATTATTGAGTTGACCGTATCATGAGAGGATTCAAGTTCTCTAGCCCTCGGGGTGTTTCTATAGCACGGGAGTAAATTGCGCAACTGTGTTTGTCCCATCACCGCAGAAACTACACTTTACAAAAAAGGGCTATGGGATCTTCTGGAAGTGATTCGGCCTATAGCATACCCTAAATGAGACCTACAATAAAATTGATTAATTAATGGAAGAGAATTTGAAGGGATTAGCTGAACAGATATCAAAACACTATTTCGCGCTGGCAGAAGTCTGCTGGCCTCACTGCGTGCTCATGCAGATACTTGCGATCGTCATCTCACTGCCATCATCCTCAGCAATTGGGCTGAGGATAGCGGCGAGATGTTTTACCCCCATGTGTTGCCGCTCCCTGCTAAATTTATTGGCGGACGAGATGTGTACAACCATGGACGCCTGTTCAACTAATGAATACTCCCCGAGGCATCATGCATTAGTGGCAAAGATGAGGTATACAAACGGTAGAGGCTGGGAGGCAAGAACAAGGCAGAATAAACCCATTACGTGACATCGAGAAGTCGGAAAGGACATGGAGTTATGAGGGCGTTGGCATCCGCGACACCATACCATGGAAAACAAGAGGAGCATGGGTCTCTCAGTAGCTCTATCTCTGAAAATTAAGAGGCTGTCACAGATTAGTGCAAGGACAAGACGGCTGAGCATCTAAGGCTTCTACCTCCCCATGGGAATACACCAATTTTGTTATTAGAAGAATCTGGGAGTGGAGACCTCCATGACCTGCGAGGCCATTAACAATCAGATGCACTGGCCCTGGTCAAAAGGCCTTGCACTTTCCTCAGCACTTAAACTATTATTATAGATGTAAGGATTGTTTCTTCTCTATCCCGCTTTGCGGGATGACTGGAGTTCATCGCTTCCTTCTTAATCATATGGAGCAGACAAGAGATTTCAGTGGAAAGTACTGCGCAGAGCATGGCAATAGTCAGCTATATGTGCAGAGCTTGACATTGAGCAATTTAAATCTTTAATCGTTATCCGATATATGGGCGATATTCTTATTTGTCACAAAAGTTAGATGTTTTACAAAGGCTTTCCGATGGCTGGATGAAGCAGTGGGGACTAAGATTGCCTCAGAAAAGGTTCAGATTGCAGATACAAGCCTCTTTGAGCTCAAGATACTCCCAAAAATATAGTTCCTCAGAAAATAGAAATTCACAAAGACACTTACAAACATGTAAATGATTTTCAGAAACTCTGGGAATATAAATTGGTTGAGCCCTTTCAAAAATTCCATCTGCTGATCTTACACCCCTCCTGGAAGTTGAGCTCATATCACCCAATTACCCTGCACGCCTTACCAGATGGTGGAAGAAGACGCTTACAGGAAGCACAATTACGCGGATTGAGAGTCACTACTTTTAATCTGTGTGTTTTAAGACAGCTCAGTTGCAACTGCAGATCCTGTGGCAACATGGACCATTACTGGATTCATCAAATGCTTCCTGCTAAGATTATGACTGGTACCTGATACTGTTGCAGCTTCATGAACAAAGCAGCTGTTACATTTGGCAGGGATCTGTTCCTTGATTGTGCCTATACTGCTGCGCAAGTTCAGACCTTGGCAGCCACATCTAGTGATTGGGCAGTTTAGTTACTTCCTTTTTCAGGACAAATTGATAATCATTTTCCAAAGCATCCAATTTACGGTTGCCCTAAACCAGGCTATAATGTTTCCACAAGTGACAGCTAAAGACCCGCTCCCAGATGGGACTGTGGTGTACACTGATGGATCAAAAACTGGTATGGGAACTATGTGGTCAGGATAGGGTTATATCTAAACAATATAATGAAACTTCACCTCAAGATTGTAGAATGTCTGATAGTACTGGAGGTTCTTGAGGCTTTCAGGACCTCAATATTGTATCAGATTCCTCTTATGTGGTTAATGCAGTTAATCTCCTTGAGATAACTGGAATAATAAGATCCTCCAGCAGAGTTGCTAACATCTTTCAGAAGATACAAGCTGCCTTGTTAAATGGAGATTTCCTGTTTTCATTACCCATGTCGAGCATTCTGGACTCCCGGTCCCATGTCCTTAGGGAATGACAAGCGGACAAGGCTACTAAAGCTGAGTGGCCGCTGCACTTGTTCACTGCAGCAAGCAGCAAAGAGAGTTCCATCAGGCTGCCATGTGACGGCTGAGAACTTCAGCGCCAAGATTAGTTTTGCTTCCGGAAGACAAGGGAAAATTGTTGCTCCAATGCCGGTACTGCCGTTGGTGCTCTTTACATGAAATAAACCCGTGGCGACCATTGCAGGCGCAGATGTTACTCTGTTCCCGCTTTTTGGAAGGCTTCAATATGTTCGTGTTTCTGTTGACACCTGTTCTGGCGTGAGTATTCTGCGCCCCTAGCAGGGAAAGGCCTCATATGGCATGATTCAACGCACGCGAGGCCCGTGCACAGGAAAGCTGGCAAACCAGAATTTCAATGGACCAGCATATACCTCTCAAAAATTCCGGCAGTTTTGGCTCGGCAAATGGAGTGTTGCCAGCTAGGCTATATTCGCAACCCTCAGGGGCAGGGCATTGTGGGGCCTCGCCCCGTAGCCCATCCCAGTACTGTGTTCCCAAATAGAGGAGTATTGAGATGTTACCCACCGGCCTGCCAAGAGTTGCTGCCCATGGCGCTCTCACCCCTGAATTTCTTTGAACTCCAGCCCAAGACCACACCCGCGCCATGTCTCGCCAGACCTGATAGGCACAAGAAAATGAGTAAAAATGGAAAGTGGCTGATCGCTGGAAGGCGGATCCTATTCTTGCAAGATCCAGGGGAAACTGTGTGTGTTTTTCCACAGGAGAAGAGAGCCCCCCCTGTGGGTCCCTGAAGACTCGCTCGAGCTCCTTCACATCTCAGAATAGAAGGATGGAAGGCCAAAGTGAGACCGATGAACTCTCCTACTCAAGTGATGGTTTCCTGATATGATGGGAGGAAGTTGCGAGTGGGCCATCATCTGCCCCCCTCCCACGATGCCGAAGTGAAATTCGGCAAATTTTCAGCGGAAGCTGGGGCCCCCTTTGCCCGAAGTCCTCAGATACCTTCAGGTTTGGAGAACCTTGTCGTGAATGGCCAAGGCTGTGCTGTTTCTTCATCGGAAAATTAAATTTTCCTTCATATGGGTTTCAGAAAAGATCTAATGCTAATCCTTTGAATTAATGGAAGCTACTAACGCTATCTGCTTCTCTGATGAGAAGGACAGATTTTTGATTGGAAAGAGGGCATTAGCATTGTCTGAGTGAGGATCTGGCTCATCGGTCTAGTCACTCACTCCAACTCCTTTTTTAAAAAGGGCGAATCATGCAGCATGTAGCTTGTTTGGCTATATTTGGAGTTGTAGTAATGTTTCGCTTTAGGTAAGAATCAGAAAGAAATAAATTGCTCTGCTTAAGAATTTGTTTTTATGCATATGTGGGATGCTAGTGAAGCGCCCTTTTATGCGCATGCTCGATTTGTTCCAGTTCCTGGTGAGTGCCAAGCAGTTTGAGTTTGTTTAAGCAGACATAGGGAGTCGTCTGGGATCTACTGGGCCTGATATGCTTTTCGCGATATACCGCACTTCAGTTACCGCCTCGACTACCACTCGGCACTGTACAGCAGCTCAAACCAAGTAGTGAACTATTGGCCGCTGTCTAGACAAAGCAGGCCACTGCTGAATTCTCAGATACAAGGCCGCTGCCACGATATTCGCGATTAGGCCAACAGATTGAACTGGTTCAGGAGGCAATTGGATATATTGTGGCGGAGTGGCCCGAGATGTAATTGTAAAGAAGTTTGCCTGGCCCTTTGCTTCAGTACAATATGAGAATTTTACAGAACTGGCAATCCCTGTGATCTCCAGCATTTGTGCGTGGGAACTTGTGACTTTGGCTGAGCACTCCGTGAGTTGGGAATGGCGATCCTGCAAGTGGAGATCTGGCTCTTCTGATGGGCCTCTCCTCCTGGGTCAGGGGGTGGGATCATTTGGCTAGTTCTCTGCTGTGGAATGTGTTGTCTTTTTGGATGGTGGGACAAGCAAAGGACAAGTGATGGTGAAGCAAGCACTATGTAGCAGAACATTGAGGCCTCCTGACATTTGGTTAACCATGTTAAAGCAATAGATGTGGCTCTTACACACCCCACGAGGCTTACTTATAAGTGGGTGAGACTTCAGCCCAAGAGTTACAAGGCTAAGCACTGCACAGGAGAGGTCTGCTTGACTGACTCTCCTGGGGATAGAGCATCATCTTGCTTGAGAAAGGTTCTATCTCTCCTTTCCCCAGAAAAAGCGCTCGAGAACTGTCAGGAAGCCCTGCAGGGATAAGGCCCTGGGTACACATGAGCCTCTACTCTCCCACTCCAAAGTGTGGGTGCAGTCTATTGGCTCAAAATAAATGAGATGAGGGGAGATCTGTGAGAGCCGCCCCATGTCATATGACTAAGATTTTGTGGCTCCAACTCATGAAACCTAGCGATAGACCTGTTTGAATACTACCCTAGCAAATGGAGCCGATTTTGTGTGTGAAATACGCACTAAATTCAGCTAACCATACAACATATGTAGTCTTTGTTGTGTATTTAAAAAACAAACGACTCACAACTATATGTTAGAAACTACGTTCTTATCTTCATGAAACTAATGATACAAACCTGTTTGAAATCTATGAGTATACCTTCATGAAAACCTCTGACTCACACACTGTGTGTGAAACTACACCTTAGCGTCCCAACACTGTGTGAGGTATGGCACATACCCAAGCGATACAACACTAGGCCTGGTTTCTTGATCTCGTGCCCAAGTTCATGGAAACTTTAAAATACAGCACTGTGTGTGTACACAACTTCATGAGTAGCATTATTTTATTTTTGAGTACTTAAAACAACATGTGTGAAGAAACCACATGCTTAGTGAAACAAACTTGATGCAAGCACTGGCTGTGAGAAATGCTGCCATACTCGAAAGTAGCACTGACTAACTCATGAAAACTAAAGATAAATGACTGTAACCTACGTGCTGCTCATGAAAATAACACTGTGTGAAAACCTCACCTTGCTCCATGGCTGGCGACACAGCCCATGGCAAGTGCTTAACTTCATGAATAATGATACACAACACTGTTTCTTTCAGGAAAATAGCACTGTGTGACAAACTACATGTACTTCATGTAGCGATCCAACACACTGTGTGAGAAAACCACATGTATAACTTGATGAAAATGCTATACCAAACTATTTGAATTTACATGCTATCTTCATGAAAATAGGGATACAACATTGTTTGAAATGAAATATATTAGCACCATGAAAACTAATGGCGACAAATAGCACTTCAGAAAACAACCTTGTGTGAGAGATCTGCTGTACTCCATGAAAACTAACGATTAGGTGTTTGTGGCTATGAACTTGTTTTCTGAAAGCGCTGTTTGAGAGAAACTGCTAGGCTTCATGAAAAGTAGCGATACAACACTAAAATATATCAAACAACAACATATTTTGTGAAAACTTCATGAGCTAACAATCTGACACATGTGAGAAACTACATGCTGAGCTGTGGGATTCTCGATACAACACTCTTGGAATCTGTACAGCCTCCCTGAAAACTAGCGATACAACACTGGTTGTGAAACCCTCATGAAAATTCTCGATACAGTACGACAAACTACATGCTTGATGAAAACTAATGAAACCAAACTTTGAGGCTCTACAGTATCTTCATGAAAACTCGACCTGTGAGAAACTGAAAACTAACTTCATGAAAGCACTGTGTGAAAATCTGCTGCACGAAAAACGACTGGCCTGTTTGTGAAACTAATTGCTTCATGAATACTAACAATACAAACGGTTTGTGAAAGTACTTCTTCGTAACTCATGAAACTAGCGATACAACACTTGTGTGAAAAACCATGCTTAGTGAAGACTGTAACAACACTGGTTTATTGAGTTACTGCTTGAAATATCCATTTTGTACTGTGTAAGTACACATTAGCAATATGATGAAGTGATGATACCCAACACTGGTTGTGAAAACACTGCTTAATTTCATGAAACTGCTCGATACAACACTGTGTGAGAAACTACATGCTTAGCCTGATGAAAACTAGCGATCTACATGCTTATCTTATGAAGCAACGCTGGCGAAACTGTAACTCCGAGAAAACCATAATGTGGTAACCCTTGGAAATTTCATGAAACTAACGAATTTGCACTCTTTGTGAGCTATGCTACTTTCTGAAAACTAACGAGAAGCTTGCATGCTGCTTGATGAAAACTAAACTGTTTGAAACATGTGAAACCAAGGATACAACATCATGAAAACTATGACAACGCTGTGAGAAACTACATGCTTATCATGAAATAAGGATACAAAACTGTTGAAAGTACTCTGCTTATCTTCATGGTACTCCGCGATAAAACTATTGAGCTTCATGAAATTAAGCGACACAACAGTTGTGAAACATAGCTAATTTCATGAAATAGCGATAACATTGTTTATTACACTTATAACTCATGAAAACTACGTGCAACGCTGTGTACATGCTTAATTTCATGAAATGTAATACAACACTGGATGTATTTTTGCATGCTTCACTTCATGAAAGCTAGCGATACAATACTGTTTAACATGCTATTAATGTAGCGTTACCAAGCTGTCTGAACTTTCTTCATGAAAACTAAACACCTTCATGAAATTCACAATACAACGCTGTGAGACTATAAATAAACTTTCGCCCGAGCTGCGATGCCACTGTTTGAAATCTGCTAGCCAAAGATCATGAAACTGCTTGATATAACCTTGTGAAAACCTAAGCAAACTAAGATCGATACTGCACTGTTTGAGAATCTACATGCTAACTAATGAAAACTAGCATTACCAAACAGATTGAATTACATGCTTATCTTATGCAAACTGGCGATACAAAACTGTTTTGTGAAACAAAAACTGCTAACTCATGAAATGGCACATGTGAAGAAAACAGATAAACTAATTTAAAGAAAATAACTGTAATCCCTGAATTGTGAAACTCCTGCATAACTCATGAAATATTAACACTGTGAAAATGCATGCTAATTTCATGAAATGTAATGAAGCACTGAATTTGTGAAAACTACTTGCTAAATCTGAAAACTAATATTACAACACTGTGTGAAAACTACTTATGCTTAATATGATGGCGACAGCAAACTGTCTGAATTTATCTTCTGAGGCTAGCGTGCAACCATTGTTTGTGAAAGTACGGCGGCTTAACGCCCCCTCGCGAGCCGCAATACAACGCTGTGTGAAAACTCACTGTAACTTCATGAAAACTACCGATACAATATATTAAACTTATGTAACAGTGAGTCTTAGCGATACAATACTGGTTGTGAAACTGCCTTAGCGAAACTAATGATACAACTGTAATGAAATTTTCATGAAAGTAATGATACAATCCTCGTTGTCTGCTGCTAGAAAACTATCGATACAGCACTGTGAAAACTGCTAATTTCATGAAAATAGCGACCCTGTCACAAAATTTGATAAACTACCTGCTCAGAAAACTGGCGATACAACACTGTGTGTATGCTAATGATGAAGCTAGCGATGCCAAACCTCCGCGAGAATATATGCTTATCTTCATGAAAACTAGCGATACAACATTTTGTGAAAAACAAATTGTATAAAAATTGCAACCACAGCACTGTGTGAAAAACATAAACTAACTTATGAAATCTAGTTAACATGACTGAGAATACTGCTATACTTCATGAAACTAACAATATAACAATGTGTGAGAAACTACAAGCTTAACTTCATGAAAAATTCTCGATAACACTATGTGAAATCTACATGCTAACCTGCTGGCGATGCACCAAACTGATTGAGAGATCTACATGCTTATCTTATGAAGCTGGCGAAATACTGTGAAACTACTTCTTAACTCATGAAATAATGACAACACTGTGTGAGAGAAGCGTGTAAATAAGTGAATGGAAATAGCTTATTGGTGTGCAACTACTTGCTAACTTCATGAAAACTAGCTCGATACAGCACTGTGTGAAAGAACCATGCTTAATTTCATGAAATTAGCGAAATTTAACACTGGACTATTGACTACTGCTTAAATTCATGAGAATATACGTGCAACACTGTGTGAAAACACATGCTTAATATGAAAGCGAAACGAGAATCTGCGCTTATCTTCATGAAAATACAACATTGTTTGTGAAACCCAACGAAGCTAGCGACAACATATTTGTAAACTACTATGCTCATGTACGTCTGGCTTTGCTGTGTGAGAAACTACATGCTTATTCGTGAAAATAATGATACACTGGTGTAGTACTCTCTTGGCACTTCATTTAAGCTATATCGACACAATACTGTTTGAAACAACATGCTTATCTTAATGGGTATACTGGGTCTACATGCTGATGTTCATGAAAACTAGCGATCCAACATTATTTAATGAATATCTCCCATAACTGCCCGATACAACATATTTGTGTAACTATGCTTAACTTCATGAAACTACCCGATACAACACTGTGAGAGAAGCTACATGCTTAATTTCATAAAAAGTAATGATACAACACTGGTATGAAACAAGCTGCTTGAAAAATATCCGTAGTAATGTTTTGAGAAGCACCATGCTTGAGGAAAACAAGCATTGCCCTCTGCAGCTCTTATGTTATGAAAACAATGATACAACATTTTTGAAACTATAGGCAACTCCATGAAAACTAAGATTAGCATGACTGTGTAACTACACTAGTAACTTTATGAAAACTATCGATACAACATAATCCATGCTTCATGAGGTAATAAAACAACACTGGTGTGAAACCACTGCTAAATCCTTAATAATGAAAAACCTAATGCTTAATATTATAGAAAACCTTGAAACCTTCTGTCTCACATGCTCTTCATGGGCCTACTTGATACACGTGATAACTCATGAAAACTAGCGATACAACACTATTTGTGTAAGTACTACTTAACTTCGAAACTACGTACAGCTGCAATGTGAAATCTACATACTTAATATATATGCGATAAACTGATTGAGAATCTACATGCTTATCTATGAAAATTGGCGATACAAAACTGTTTGAAAATTTCACTGTAGCAAAATAATGATACAATACTGTTTCCCATGCTTTATTTTTCATTAAAAAGCTGGTGGCCACCCGCGCACCAACAGCAAAGAATTCCATCAGCGCTATGCCGAGACGAACCTGGCGCCGTGTCGTTTATACATCCGGAAAACTAGAGAATTGTTACTCAATGCCAGGGTACTGCGGAATTCTTACCTGCTCCCCGCGTGGGAATAAATTACGCGACGTTAGACCGCAGGTGGCCTGATTGATACTCATATTTCTTTTCTCCAATATGTTCATGTTTCTGACCTGTTCTGAAAGCGTAATATTGCCACGCCGCTAACAAGGGAAAGGCCTCGCCATATAGTATTCGAACATTACCTTGAGATTTTTCGGAGATGCTGAAACCCAAATTTTAAAGAGGCAGACAATGGTACAGCATACCTACTCACGACAGTTTCCGGCTCGACAAACGGATATTTGCCCATCAACTGGCCTGCAAAACCCTCAAGGACATTTGAGGCGGTGATAGGAGCGTGCCCGTCCCTAACTCAGATCATATCCTGGGGTAAACAAAAGAGGTATTGAGGGTGTTCTACCCACCGTTTTTCCAAAACTGTGATCTAACTTTTACCCTTGTGCCCAAGGAATGGCGCACTCCGCCCGATTCTCTTTTGAACTCTGATAAACAGACCACGCTGCGGCAATCGCCTATGATGAGCCAAGGGATGTGAGCTGGTCTCTGGATTGGCCCGGATCGATTCCAGGGAGCTGTGTGTGGTTTTCCGCAGGAGGAAGAAAATTTTGTGGGTCCCTGAAAATTTCACTCGAAAAACTCCTTCGCTAACTCCAGGATAAGAAAGGATGGGCCAGAGTGGGATGATGGACTATACCGTGGTTTCTAGTATGATAGGAGAATTACGATGAACCCTCGCCCTACGCTGCCCCGTCCGATGCCGGTATGGCCAGGGAATTCCCCAGATTTTTTCGCAACTAATGGAGAGTTGGGAGCTGCCCTCGCCTTTACAGATCCTCAGGATGAAGAGACTTGTCAGTGATGGAGAAGCGTGGCTGGTAGTCTCTTCATTAAGGATGAATTTTATTCATATGGATCCAGAGAAGATCTAATCCTTTGGATTGAAAGTGCTGCTCTTCTCTATGGCAATATTGCTGGAGGGTGAG
Source organism: Mesocricetus auratus (assembly GCF_017639785.1). NCBI lineage: Eukaryota > Metazoa > Chordata > Mammalia > Rodentia > Cricetidae > Mesocricetus > Mesocricetus auratus. The sequence goes on from NW_024431238.1 coordinate 51,519, forward strand.
GACCTTTTTGATTGGAAAGAAGTCTCTGGATCTTCTGATTGTCCTCCTCCAATGTTACCCCAGGAGAATAATTATTCGGCTGCTTCAGTGGGTTGTGTGTGATTTTTTTAGGTAGAATCAGAAAGTAGCTCTGCTTAAATTGTTTTTATGTATTATGCTAGTGCTTTTTACCCTTTGCTTTGTATGCTTCGATTTGTTCAGGAGAGGTGGTTTAGTTTGTTTGAAAAATTTTGTATTGGGCCTGATGGGTGCCTCCGTGATTGCCGATTCACTTTTTCCATGTGCAGGCAACTCAAACCGTTGATGAACTATCTGTCGTGAGCATGGTTCAGGAACAGTTTTTAATTGTCAGGTGGCAATTGGTAGACCAACTGTGTTCAGGAACAATTGAATTTTACAGGCAGCAACTTGTCCACTGCTCCAATGTTTTACAGGGTGTGGATTTGTGGGTGAGTTGAGAGTTTTCTGAAGTGAGAGCGGCGTCTGATGGAAGGCCTCTCACTCCTGGTCATGTGCATTTTTTTATTTTTAAGGAATGGAGCAGGGAGTGAATCATTTAGCTGAATTCTCTGCTGTGGAATGAAGTGTTGATGCTTTGGATGTGTGTAGCTCCAGAATAAAAATAGAGACAAAGTGATGGTGGCTAACCTTATGGTGTACAGACTCCCTGACCCGACTGAGGCCTTAAGCAATAGATTACACCCCTCTCATTGCAAACTTAGGAGTTGCAAGGCCTAAGCACTCGTCACAGGAGAGGTCTCTGGGATACTGACTTTCTCTCTGGAGATGAAGTCATCTTGATGAGGCAGTCTATGTCAGGATCTCCTTCCCCAGAAAAAACCGGAGTTCTGGTCAGGGCCCTCTGGGATAAGACCCTGGAGAGAGCTTGTACATGTTCCGAATTTGCAGTACAGTGGGGGATTTGACCTCGTATCTCCACTCCAAAGTTGTGGTGTCCTATGGCTTCAAAAAATAAATGAATAGGGGGAGATGTGAGGAGCGCCCTGCGCTGCTCGTATCACATGCGCCGTTAGAAAAGATGGCGCTGACATCTGCTGTCAGTTGGAGTTTACCGTTTAAGCTGTGCCTCACCGGGCGTCATCTGGTGATGAGCCAAACCACCAATCCCGGCTCTACACGTCTCACTCGGGCTCCTAGGCTTATATAAGGGGCTGGGTTTCTTAGCTTGGGGTCTCCCTCTGAGAAGCTGATCATCTATCTCTCCAAGATGTATTAAAGCTTTGCCACTGAAGAGTATCAAAGTGCTTGAGAACTGGCGTACCTTGATGTCATCAAATCTACAGCTGAAAGAAAGCAAAACAGTCAGTTGAGATTTCAATGTCTCATAAAGCAGGCATAGCCTCTGGACCACATAATTTTAAAAACAACAAAGGAAAATTAACAGCTAGCCTTTGATACACAGAATTTGCCAACATTTGAGGAAAATTTATTTAAAAAAACATTTAGTTGTGTATAGTTTCTTGATAATGACAGCTCTTTTCTGTTTGGGCTAGGACATGAGTGCTGAAATATCAGACTGATGGACTGGGAATCACAACAATGTTTTCTGGAAAATATGGTCAGAGTGCGACAAAAGACTTTGGCCGGGTTGCATGACCGGCTATTTTACTGACATTAAATCGACAGACTACATCACCACAGGAACAAATTAGCTAAATAGTGCAACAACCTCTTGTTCTATTTTTATAATGCTACATGTGTAACATCAATGATTGTACCTAGTGTAGTGTGCAGAAGTACCTCTCTATGCTTTCTAAAATTAGATCTTAAAATAATTTGTAAACTTTATCTGTTTTGACCGTCAGAAATATAACACCTGCATACTAAAAATTTGAGTGGCTCAAGCTCTTATAGCCAGATCAGGCGAAGGGGGATAGGCAGAAATCGTCTAGGAGCAGCGAGTTAAGTGCCACAGCTGAAGCTGTCCGGGTTGCCATAAAACTGCTATTTTTAAATGATTACAAACTTTGGAGCGCTCTTATGGCGAGGCGGGAAGACCCACTCCCACTAACAGCGGTTAAGGTCCCCCAAAGGCGAGGCGAGAGGGCCCTGCGCGGCGGAAGACAGGGGTGCCTCGTTTAAAAGTAAAAAGTGGTGAATATGAGGACACCAACGAGCCAGAAACTAATTGCCGACCTGGGACGAGGCATCTATGTAATGTTTGCAAGTTCAGTGCTTAAAAGCTTCATAGGAGCTTCAGATAGGCTTGCTCACTGAAATTCCCATGACTGTCACGCCACTGCGGCTGGAAATACTTCTTCTGTCCCTGCCCATGTCACTCTCCCGATTCTGGGCGGAATAAACCGCCAGCCAAATGAGAGATGGAAAATGGTGTGGAAATGAATAATAAAAATCCTTAAAAAGAACTCTTTTTCTTGCAGAGACTTTCTCTGGACAAAGCGGTTTGGGACCCTATCACTCCTAAGCTGACTTAAGGAAAGCAAAGTTTTCTTAAAAACAACCCGACCCGATCTCTGTCATCTATCAGGCATCCCGCCTCGCACATTCTGGATACGGGCGCACAGCAGATGCTGGTCACGAGATCTACATGCTTATCTTCATGAGTACTTGATACAATTGTTTGTGAACTCAGCAGCTAACTCCATAAGCTAGCGATTTAAAACTGTGTAACCTACTTGCTAACTTCTTGAAATACGAAGAAACTACATGCTAATTTCATGAAAGTGCTGTGGCTACTAACTTATCTTCATGAAAACTAGCGATACAACGATGAAAACCTCTGGCCTTTTCTGGCACTGAAAATTCACAATACAACACTGTGTGAGCTTATAAGCTAACCCCAGAGAAAATACTTGATACAACTACTATTTGAATCTGCTAGCTATCATGAAATATGATAGCCTGTGTGAGAAACTACAAGATAAATTAGCCGTGTGATGGCACACTGTGAATACATGCTGATGAATGCGATACTGATTGAGAATCACATGCTATCTTATGCAAACTGGCGATACAAACTTTTTGTGGAAACTACACTTTTGCTTCAGAGCCCTATCAATACATTTCTGTGTGAGAAAATACATGCTAACTCATGAAATGTAGCGATACGCTAGTTGTGAAGCTACTGTTTAAATTCATGAAATATCGTGCAGTACGCTTAATATGATGAGCTAAGGACACCAAACACTGTCTGAAATCTACACTATGAAGCTAGCATTTACAGCATTGTTTGTGACACTCTGGCTCCATGGCGCATTACAACACTGTGTAACCCCACTTTAGCCCCAACTTCATTGTACTGTAATGTTCATGCTTAATTTCATGAAACGATACAACACTGGCGTGAGCTACTGCTAAACTCATTAAGGCTACTCGATACAATACTGTTTGAGAAGCAACATGCTGAAACTTGCTTGATGCACCAAACTGTCTGAAAATCTGCTTATCTTCATGAAATAGCTTGATACAACGTGTTCGTGAAATATTCATGAGATAATACAATACTGTGTGAAACTATAAGCTAAACTCATGTGACAACACTTTTTGAGAATCTCGTATGGCATCATGAAACCTGTAATCCCAGCACTTTAGTGTGAGAACTACAGAGCCCAGCGCTTCATGAAAACTATCGTCTGTGTGAGATACATGCTTAACCTGTTAAGCGATGCAAACTTTGGTGAGAATCTATCTTTATCTTATGCAAGCTGGCCTAAAAACATTTTGTGAAACTACTTACAACTAACTTCATGAAAACCTAATGATAACACTGTGTGTATGCTTGAACCTTTCATGAAAGTAGCGATACAATCCTGATGTGAAGCTGCTAGCTATTTCAAAAAAATATCAATACAACTCTTATTGTGAAATACAAGCGAATTTCATGAAGTAATAGCGATACAACACTGGTGTGAAACTTTCTTAAATTCGAAAATATCGATACAACGCTATTGTGAAAACCATGCTATGATGAAATAAAGGACACCAAACTATGAGAGATCACCTCTTCATGAAAATAGCGATACAGCATTGTTTGTGAAATACAGCAACTCTAACGATCTAGCTATTTAAGCTACGACATTGCTAATTTACATGGGTAATGATACAGCACTGAATGTAATGAAAACTTGCCTTCATTAAAACTATGCGATATAATCTGTTTAGTGCTAGCGATGAAAGCTGCTTGATACAAAGCTGTCTGAAATCCTACGTGCTTATCTCATGAAAAACTGCTTGATACAACATTGTTTGTGAAACTAAAGCGCTTAACTTCATGAGAAAATTCTAATGTGAAGAAGGCTATAAGCTAAACTTCTTGAAATATGATACAACACTATTTGAGAATCTGCCTTAGCATGAAACCACCCAATATAACATGGTGTGAAAACTACAAGCCTTCATGAAAGCTGTATTTTGTGAATGTATGCTTAATTTCATGAAAGCTCTTGATACAATCCTGGTCCCAATGAAAATACTGCTTAACTTCATGAAAACTATCGATACAACATTGTGTGAGAAAATATATGCTTAATTTCATAGTACTAACACTGGAATGAAATACACATAAATTCATGAAAACTATCTGTCCACAACACTGTGTGAGAGGCATGATTAGCATGATGAAACCTGTAGAGACAAACCTCTGAGAATATCTACATGCTTATCTTCATATAATGCGATCCCCAACATGCTCCATGAAAGCAATGATACAACATTGTGGCTACTAGCTAACTTCATGAAAACTGCGACCCCAGTATAACGGGAAATCTGTGCTTAACCTGATGAAAACTGCTGACCTGCTTTGATTAGTCTACATGCTTGTCTTTAAAACTGGTGATACACTGTGTGGCTATAACACTGTGTGTGAGAACCATGCTTAATTTCATTAAAGCTAATGATACAACAATTTATTAGCTTCATGAAGCTTGTCGCAACCCTTTTGTTAACTATGCTTCTTTATGAATGCTAGCGATACAACTTTGATTTTATAGCTCTTTGCTTAAATTCGTAATCATCTCGATAACACTGTGTGAAAACTATATGTTAAGTATGATAATGTGACATCGTGAGGATCCTTTACCTGCTAGCGATACAACATGTTTGTATTACTACGTCTAAGCTATCGATACAGCCTGTTGAAAGCTTTCTTTAAGAGCTTGCGATACAACACTGTGTGAAACTCATGCTTAATTTCATGAAAGTAAACGATACAACACTGGCTGTGAAACTAGTTGCTTAACTTCATTGAAACTATCGATACAATATACTGTGAGAAACTACACGCTTAACTTGATGAAAACTAGCCGTACCACAGTGTGTGAGAATATCTGCATGTCTAATTTCGTTATAAAAGTAACGATACAACACTGTTTTGTGAAACTCGTTGCTTAACTTCATGAAAATCTAACGATTCTAACACTGTATGAGAAACTACATGCTTAATTTCAGCAAGATACAACATCATGTTGTGGAAACGTCTGCTTAACTTCACATGAAAACTTAGCGATACAACACCTGTGTGAGAAACTACATGCTAAATTAACTTCATGAAATGTGGACCATACAACACCGGTTGTGCAAATCTAGCATGCTTAACTTCATGAAAGCTAGCGATACCACACTGTGCGAGAAACTACACGCGCTTATCTTCATGACAAGCTGGCGACACAATACTGGCTGTGTAACCGTATTGACCCAGCACTTTGCTGAAAACTAATCTTAATTACGAACAATAACAGTCCTTTCGTTGTCTTTAAGCGTAACTTCAAGAAAACATGGCATACAACGTATTGCATGCTAATTTCATGAAAGTAGCGATACAACACTGGTTGTGAAACTAGCTGCACCACCTCATGAAAACCACTCGATACTACACTGTGTGAGAAACTACATGCCCTAAATGAAATCTTGACTACGTCGTGGTTAATAAATTCAAAGAAACTAGATATGCTTAATTTCACTTGAAAGCGGCGATACAGTGGCGATAGCAAATTCATGAGTATCATTATTTTGTGTGAAACCATGCTAATATGATGAAAACTAATGACACCAAACTATCTGATAATCTATGCTATACTCATGTAAATACCCGATAGCACAACTAATGATAGCATATTTGATAATAACTGCTACAACTCATTGGAAATTATATCGAAGAAATACATTAATAATATGAAAATAATATTTATTTTCATAATGAAAATACATTCATGAAAATAGCGATACAATATCCACAATTTATAACTTCAAGAAACTAGCTCGATACAACGCGTGAGGAAAATACATGCTAATTTCATGAAATGTAATGATACAACGGTGGTTGTGAAACTAACTTCATTAAAACTAATATTGAACTCTATATACTTAATATAATATAAATTATCTCTCGAAAGCTAACATTATTTATGACTATACAACGAAAACTTCTTAATAAACAATACAACACTATATCGAAGAAACTTCATATTAAACCTCGTAAATCTTTAAATATATTTTGGCTATTAACCGCGCTAACATCATTAAAATATACGATACAATACTATTTGAGAAACAACGTAACTTATTGAGCCACTTGATACCAAACTAAATCTGAAAATCTATATGCTTATCTTCATGAAAATAGCGATAATTTGGCAGCGTTAACTACGAAATTCACAAGGTTACTGTGTGAGAAACTATAATCTAAACTTCATGAAGATGCAACACTGACGGGAATCTGCTAAGAAGTAGTAGTACTGTGGCTACATGTAATTTCATGAAAGTAGCGATGTTTGTCTTTACTTGCTTAATTTCAAAGCTACAGCTGTGTGAAATACATGCCCAATTTCATGAAATATGTAATTAACTGTTATGGCTCTCTTTTCTTGGTCTATGATCTCTAAATATATTTTATATTAGTGCAATATGATGAACTAGGACATTTGAGAATCTACATGCTATCTTCATAGCTAATTGTTTGTGAACTAAACGCTCCATGAGTGTGATACAACACTGTGTAATACCTTAACTTCTTGAAAACTACGTTACAACACTGTGTGAAGAAACTACATGTAATTTTCATAAATAACTTATTAATGAAGCTGCCTTCATTAAAACTATCGATAATCTGTTTGGCTGTATGCTAACTTGATGAAAATGATATATATCTGAGTCTACATGCTTATCTTCTGCTTGATACAGTATTTGAAACTAAAGCGGCTAACTCATGAAAATTCTGGCTAACACTGAGAAACTATAAAGTGGCTTCTTGAAAACTAACGATAGAGCAACAATCCAACACTGTGAGGGCACAAACTCATGAAAACTATCGATACTGTGTGAGAATCTCATGCTTAACCTGATGAAAAACTAACGATTGAGAATCTACATGCTTATCTTTATGCAAACTAACGACACAAAACTATTTATTAATCTGAACTAATGACGGCACTGTGGCACATGCTTAACAGTGGCGATACGTCACCGTTGGCTCAAAATATGTATACAATTCTGTGTGAAAGTACATGCTAATTTCATGAAAAGCTAACACTGTGTAACTGTTGCTTTACTTCATGAAATATCGATACAACTGTGTGAAAACCATGCTTAATTTCATGAAGGTAATTACAATCGTGGTTGTAAACTACTTGCTAAATTCATGAATATTAATGAGAAAAAATACTATGTAATTTCCGCGGAAATGTGCCAGCGACACTAGTGTGAAATATGCTAAATTCATGAAATGTATTACAACCTTTGTGTGAAAGCCAGTGCTAATATATTGAAAATATCTGATGATCTCCATTATCTTCATGTAAACTATGATACAACATTGTTTGTGAGAGACTCGCGCTAACATGTGATACAACACTGACGTAGCAGCTACTGCATAACAAATGAAAATACCGTACATTTGTGTGGAAACATGCTTAACCTGATGAAAACTAGCGATACCAAACTGTGTATCTTATGCAAACTTAGCATTACAAAACTATTTGTGAAACCAATTGCTTAACTAAAGAAACTAATGATACAACACTTTGTGTGAAAATACATTCTTAATTTCATAATGAAAGCTAGCGATGTCCTGGTTGTCTAACTACTTGTAACTTCAAAGAAGAAACTAACAACACTGTGTGAAAATACGTGCTAATTTCATGAGAGTGTAACGATACAACGGTGGTTGTGAAACACACTGCTTATGTGAGAAATATGCTTAATATGATGAGCTAATGACACCAAAGTGAGAGTCTACATGCTATCTTCATGAAAACTAATGATACAACATTGTTTGTGACCCACTACGTAGCAACCATGAAAACTAGCGACAACGCAGCTACTGCTTAACTTCTTGTAAACCATACAACACTGTGTGAGAAAACTCATGCTTAATTTCATGAAATTCTTGATACAACTAATATATGTCACCTTAACATCGGTAAGGCCAAATCGATACAATTTATTTGAAAACAACATGCTAACTGATGAAAACCGCGATACCAAACTGTCTGAAAATCTATATCTTATATTCGCGAATACAACATTGACGTGAATACGGCGTATTTAACTTTGAATTGCGAGATGAAAAAACTATATTTAAACTTCATGAAATCTAGCTTGATACTGTACTGACGAGATGCCCCTTTTGCTCTTAATTGTGAAACTACATGCTTAATTTCATGAAATATGCTTGACCCAATCTGGTTGTGAACTACTTGCTTAATTTCAAAAATATCAATACAACTGCAATGTGTATGCTTATGCATGATGTGACAACCCTAGTTATTATCTTTCTTAAATTCATGGGTCTATCATTTTTGGCCTTTTATGTATGCTTAATATATTGGAGAAACTAGGACGCCCGAGAGTCTACACCGTGGCTAGCGATACATTGTTTGTGAAACTGCGAACTCCATGAAAAGTAATGTGCAACACTGTGTAACTGTAACTTCTTGAAAGCTACGTGCAACACTTATTGTGAAACTATATCTTAATTTCATGAAGTAGCGATACAACACTGGCTGTGAAACTGCACTTGCTTTAACTTCATTAAAACTGCTCGATCCCAATACGAGAAACAACATGCTAACTTGATGAAAACTAATGATGCAAACTTATCTGAAAATCTACATGCTTATCTTCGAAAAATTGTTTGTATAAGCTACGTCTAACTAATGTGAAAACTATTGAAAACTCTTGATACAACATATTTGAAAATCTGCTTGCTTAACTCATGAATTCTTGTAACATGGTGTGAAAATTTACAAGCTTACCTTCATGAGCTTGCTCGATACAACACTGTGCTAATATGATGAAGCAATGACGGAAACTGTCTGGGAAAATCTCATTATCTTCATGTAAACTAGCGATGGCATTGTTTGTGAAACTCATAACTCATGAAAGCTGATACAACATATTTGGCTACTTCTTAACTTCATGAAAATACGTGCCAATGTGGAAGCTACATGCTTAACTGAAAGCTAACGTACCAAACTGATTGAGGGAATCTACATGCTATCTTTATGCAAACTGACAATA